>NC_143256.1:116609730-116912761 GCF_984573655.1 Nuphar pumila | reverse complement strand
CAAATGTCATCCGTTTCTTCGTACCCTTTATTGGGATTTCATTGATGCAAAGTTGTTTTCACAAAGTCGGACTCCCCAGTTGTGATCTGTATTGATTTCTATGTAAGATTTTTTGGCACTTCAAAAATCAGCAGTTGACAAAACACACAATTTTGTGATTTAAAAAAACATATTTTTTATTAAAAAATATGATCCAAGGTCAATTCTTATAAGATTGACCGTGGTTAAAATAAGATTTGATCATAACTATGCAAGGGTTAAATCATATTTGACATTAATAGAAAAAAAGATCAAACTGCCTCCGTTTTAAAAACCACATGCAAGAGAGAGATGGCTTCTCCCACCATTATCACCACTGCCACTCCATTAATGGCCATAGGGGAACCATATCTCACTCTTATTCAGTTCCATTCACTCCCTATGTCATCTCAATTGTCACACCCCACGTGAGATCTCGTTAATGCAAGTTGTTTTGATCAAATCTAACCCCATTGATGGGTTCACCATAATCGATTTTATGGAAAACAACCCTTGGATTGCATTTGTTTGTCAAAAAAGGGATTTTTTTCAACACATTTTCGCATTTTTATAGCGGTTGAGTTTTGAATTGCCAAAAAAATCCTACACACAGGTTGGATTTTGGTGATTCAAATGCCGATATTCAATAAATGAATCAAGAGCACATCCATAAGGCCATATTTGATCAAAACAACTTGCAACAATAAGATCCCGGGCGAGAACGATCGGATGACATAAGCGAGTTGCTCTAGCACTCTTGTCTAACTTGATTCACTCTAGCAATCAAAAGTTTTTGGATAGCTTACCAAGATGAAGGCTTTGATATTCTCTCGTCAACTTATATCTGCCTTTTCGTCTGCCATAACTGAGAAGGATATCAATGGTATCTTCATCTTCTTTCCTCTCTTGCTGTGGCCTCCTGTCCTCATGTTCTCTGAGAATCCCTTCCATGACAGGATCCAATCTTCTGTGCAGTTCATGGCACCTCTTCTCATGATGGTAAGGGTCCAACTTTCTCATGAACCCCAAGAAATCACCAATATAGAATTCTCCAACCAGCTCAGATATCTCCTTCATGATATCCCACCACTCTACTGCCTCATCCAACCTCTTGTTTATTGCCATCCTGAACACTATATTCCCAGACAATTTGACCAACCTCTCTCCCATATCTACAGGCTCACCAACCCCTCTCCATCAAGAAATGAGCGGATCTCTTGCTGTAGGATCAATCGAAGACGTAGGAGCGATCTGGGCCCTAGGAGTTCTGTCAAGCACAGTCTCTTTAGTGATGTTCAGAAAGGGCCCATGGGTGCAAAGATAAAACCAGAAAATGTTGGACATTTTGGGTTACGGGTCCAACCCACAGTCTGACCCAGTTTGACACCTACTAGTGGGTCACGTAAGTGGCCAAGTAATGGAGATAGTGGGTGGGAGTTACGTGAATGTGGAGAGACCACATTCACGTAACTGCCTAATCTCCCATTACAAATAAGGGGTTAGGGGCTACGAAGATGATGAGTGTTCATAGCCATTATCCTGCCCAAATTCAGTTCCGCATTCAGACTTAGCGGAATAGGGTCTTGCTCACCGTCGACCTAAGGCCTGGGCTCATTGTGGGCGTTGACTGGCTGAGGAGAACACCGAACTTCCTACATGAACTATGGCGAATTCAGGTACACTCCCTGCCCATGTTGATTTTACAGGGTATCGCCAACATTGGGTTATGGGCCCACGTCGCCACGCATTTCCACTGCGTGTGGCTGTGTAAGCCGTTTTGGCGATTTGGCGTCGGTGGAGTTGCCGTGGGGCGACAACCACCGGTAAGCTCCAGATTGTCGCCGTGGGGCGACAGTCTTCACCGGCTACTGTCACCGAATGGGGCGACATCTATTTCCTGGTTCAGGCAAACCTCATAAAAAAATAATCGTTTTATACCTGTGGTCGTTGAGCTGCAGGGAGGTTTTTGCCGTCGCCGGGATCATCACCGGAGTTGTCGCCTGATAATGTGACCGGCAGATGTCGAAAGGGGTTTAAAAACCCCTTTTCTCTCTGTTTTCCATTTCAGTCATCGGGCAAGAGGCTTTTGCCAGAAAACTGCAGGTGACAGCGGCGGTCTTGCCGGCGCCACGGATTACCCATCCTGCAAAATCGGCGACAACAATAAAAAAAAATGTTTAACCCTTACCTGTCGCCGGAGGGGTGGGTTCGCCGTGGGGCGTTTTGCCGGCAAGGCCAGCCATTGGTCGGCGACATCCTTGCTGATGTCGTCGGGGCTGCCGCCGGACTGGCAGGCGCTGCCGGTCTTCTGCCATTGGACGACGAAGCTGTGAAGCGTCGCCGTGGGGCAACGTCTTCTGACGGGGGGATGTCGCCGGATCAGCATCACCGTGGAGTGACGCAGGTCGCCGGCCATAGGGCTCAGTCGCCGTGACGGTGACATGGGTAGCCGTGGAACCGAAAAGGGCGAAAACCCCCTTTTCGGTTTCCCTAAAAATGAAACAGAAACCATCGGGTTTCTGTTTATTGTTTTTGTAAAGGGACCGGATCGGGTCCGGCGAGGAGACCCAATGACAGACCCGATCCAAACCCTTTTGGGTGGATCGGGTCATGCTTTTTCACTTTTTGGATCTGACCCAGACCCATAAAGGTACCGGGTCTGGGTCTGATCCGGAAAGGATCGGGTCTTTCTCTTGGATCGGGTTTGACCTGGGTCCATTTAGGACCGGGTCTAACCCGGGTCTGCTTTTGGATCGGGTCTGATCCGGACCCATTAAGAGCCGGGTCGAACCTGGGGTCCATTTAGGACCAAGTCTAACCCGATTCTGTTATGGACCGGGTCGTACCCGGGGTCCGGTTTGGACCGGGTCAAACTCGGGGTCCATTTAGGACCGGGTCTAACCCAGGTCTGTTTTGGACCGGGTCTAACCCGGATTTTATTTCGGGTCGGGTCCGACCCATATTAAGTATGGGTCGGGTCAGACCCGGATCCCATTTAAACTGGGTTGGATCCATAAAAGCAGGATCCAAACACTATTAAGACTGAATCGGATCAGGAACCTGATCTGACCCCTTCTGAAACCGGTTCAGAGCCGTTTTTGACCGGTTCTTTCCAGTTTTTCACCGGTTCCGAGATGCTGAGACCCTGTTTTCATAAATATAAAGAAATACAGGGATTTTGGCATACGATCATAGGGTTTTATGAATTTTTGTTCATATTAAGTATCGGTTTTTAAGGTTAAAGAACCGGTTCAGACCCTTAGATGACCGGTTCGGGGCGGTTTCAGACTGGTTCAGAGTGTTTTTAGACCGGTTCCTACTTGTGGATCCTGAGTTTTTCCCATATGAGCATGTTTTTGTTATTTTTCATGTTTTATAAAGTATTTATTTTGAATAATGCATGACTTATGCATGTTAATTCATGTATTTTGCGTTGGTTAAGTTGTTCATGATAAATTTAAGCATGAATTGTAACTAAATTCATGACAATTAGTTTGTGCATGTTTGTTGAAGTATGAACTTGTATTATGTCATGAATATACATGCATTAAAATGTGTGCATGGGCGTGCTCCATAATACGAATAGGATTTTCGGTAAAAGATCTTGATTGATCGATTCTTGTAATCACCAAAGTGATCTGAGTCATGTTAATTAAGGATTATTTGGACCATATTAAGATTCATAATTATGATTGTGTGTGAATTTATGAAACATTGATTCTACCCAAAGGTAGGTCGTTGTGTTCCAAATTTACACAAGGTGTGATAGTAGATGTGTATTTCAGCCCATGAAGCATGTTTGTACCCAAAGGTACAGTGCTGAATTGCCTTTGGATTCATGATCTACTAGTTTCACCAACAGAAGTCAATTCCTTGAGAATTGAAGAGACAGAGCAATTATGAGTATTGTCGTTTTCACCAAAGTGAAACGATAATGGCTCAACTATGCTTGTCTCAGAAAAAGGTGAATAATAAGGGGTCTCATATTTACTTTTTCAATATAAATCTCGTATAGAGCGATTTATCCCCCACTCATACGGAGAATAGAACAACTGTTTTGAAGGTTGTCTATGAGAAGTGGGAGCGCTCAAAATGATGTCTATGAGAAGTGGGAGTATTCGAATAATCTTAGCCTGTTGCTTTTTGCAATCTTGAGTGGCTTAGAATATTTGAGGTGTTATCTCTCACTGCAAGACAGTGGAGGAATTTCTGAAATCCATTGGAACAGAAATTATTAGTTTTATACGAGATTCTATCTCAGGCCATTTGGATAAGGAACTTCATTATGGGTCTTGGTATAGTGGACTCTATTGAGAGACCACTAAAGATCTTTTGTGATAATGAAGCAGTCGTGTCCTTTTCAAATAACAACAAGAGCTCAACATCGTGTCGACACATGGAGTTAAAATATTTTGTTGTTAAAGAAAGAACTGAGAATCATCTGGTATGTATTGATACAATTGGGACGAAGGAAATGACTGTGGATCCCCTTACTAAAGGGCTAGCACCGGGATTGTATTCCCAACATGTAAAGGGGATGGGTCTTTTTTATTCCTTCTGATGTATGACAATACATTATGTGATCACATTTGTGTTTATGTTTTGATTCTCTAAGGTTTTGTGTTATTGTTGATTTTGCATAAAGAATCTCTCATATGGGTTAGAGAGAATAGCAGAATAACAATATTAAAGGACCAATAGAATAGGTGAGAGACCAACCTATTCATAAAGGTAATTTCTTTACATGCCTAAGCACTGAAGGTGAATTGTAGAGTAGTACAAGGAAATATGACATTTCATAAAGGGGTGTTCATATCCTTGACTCATACGATTCATCCTTGTGATAAAGGGTGGCATGTGAACTCACATAAAGAATTAAATCGAGATAACGGTATACACCTCGATTTAGTACACTTTTGGTGTCAATGGGTTAAGTGAGAGAATGTTGGACATTTTGGGTTACGGGTCCAACCCACAGTCTGACCCGGTTTGACACCTACTAGTGGGTCACGTAAGTGGCCAAGTAATGGAGATAGTGGGTGGAAGTTATGTGAATGTGGAGAGACCACATTCACGTAACTGCCTAATCTCCCATTACAAATAAGGGGTTAGGGGCTACGAAGATGATGAGTGTTCATAGACATTATCCTGCCCAAATCCAGTTCCGTATTCAGACTTAGCGGAATAGGGTCCTGCTCACTGTCGACCTAAGGCCTGGGCTCATTGTGGGCGTCGACTGGCTGAGGAGAACGCCGAACTTCCTACACAAACTATGGCGAATTCAGGTACGCTCCCTGTCCATGTTGATTTTATAGGGTATCGCCAACAAAAAAATCATACGACAATATCCTTGCCGCGGTGAAGCTCGGGCGGCATAATCATTGACCTTGAGAAATTCACGCGCAGGGGATGGTGAAGAGATGATAACGACTGGGATGAAGCCGAGGCGAAGGTTGAAGACGGGGCCATAGCGGGCAGCAAGCTTCTGCAAGGAGCGATGGGGAAGGTCACCGGAAAGGAGGTGCAAGTGTCCGAGGATGGGGAGGAAGGGGGGAGATGGTGGGAGTTTGAGGGGTGAAGAATAGAAAACCCTTAGCCTAAGGAGAGTAAGAAGGGAGATAAGGAAGAGGATTAAGGCAAGGATTCTGGGGGGAAGATAGTTCTTGGATGGTGGTGTCCCCCCATTTGATTCAAGAGATCAAAGAAGCTGTGGACGATTCTCTCAATTTTATAGATATATGTAAATTGTGGGAGTGAGGTAGGATCAGGTGCAATCACATTGCACAAATGCATTGTGCCGTTCCACCTGATCACCTTCCATCTTCTGATGTAAGCCTGTCATAGTGGGCCCAATAGCAGATAGATGGAGATCAGGTTCAGCGGCACATTGCATTCATACAATGTGATTGCACCTGATCTCAGTATGGTAGTTGTGGATTTGAGTTAGTATTTTCAACATCGATGTGAGTGCGTGGTCCATACTAGCAAATGGGAAAATGCTCTGTGGACCTATTTGGATTGCATGTTCTGGTGACATTGACCTTCGAAACCAATAAAAAAATATCCAGGTCGGGTACCCGACAAAAAATCATGACCCAAAGTCACCGCTCCCCACATATTGCATAGGTCGGGTTCAAATCGGCACTTTTCATACCCATACCCGAGAATTCACGTTCAGGTCAGGTTGGGTACCCGATACAAACTGGACCCGTTGACAGCCCTATGAATTTGGATGAGATGTGCAGAATGACCAATCCAGAAACCAATATGAATCCTATTTTAGATCAATATCCAAAAAATGATTAGATTTGGTTAAAAGTTCCTGTGGGTCTCATTCTATATTAACCCCTTTCTAGGACTCCAAGCTCAGAATGGATAATGGATGGATCATGTCTGATCCAAATCACGATCTTAATTACTTGCAATATATGCAAAATGTGAGCTTGGATCCTACTAAAATCTGATCAAGTGAGACTGAAATCAGTTTTAGGCAGTACAGTCGGATTTGCAAAAAACGACTTGGAACCCTCAGCTTGCACGTGCCAAACAATAGTAGACATGGCTACTCTCTCTCTCTCTCTCTCTCTCTCTCTCTCTCTATATATATATATATATATATATATATATATATATATATATATATATATATATATATATATAAAAGGCATGTCCCGAATGCTTTTTTGTGCCTACCCAGTTTTGAAAAGAATATTTCTATTTTTTTAGAATTTCACTATACATATGTTATTTACTACTTTGGATCATCGGGTTTTGGAATGATTGTTTCTAATTTTCTAAAATTTGACTATACATATGTGATTTACATGCGCCTACCTTTGGATTGTGGGATTCCAACACCATATTAGGTTTTTATAAGATTAAAACATTAATTTCTACAATTTAAAAAAGCAATTAGTACTTAAAAAATCATTTTTAAAAAACATTATTTCAACACTATGCTCTAGATCCAAGAGGCCACCTAACACCCCATGGGGGACCATCCAAGCTTGTGTGGGGTCCAATATGCTTCCATGGAAGTTTATGTGGTTAAGCGTAACAAAGAAAAGTCAAAAGTCACATCAACTTTATATTCAAGCAATTAAGAAGGATATGAGTTCCACGAGGACACATGATACACAAAAAATTTTGAGAAACTTTTCTTAAAGGTGAGAACACTTCACACCAATGAAAAGAAGAAAAAGAAAGGAAGGTGGCTACATAGAGAGAGCCACAAAGTCAATATGGTGGGAATCACCCCTTAGAAAAAATAAGAGAAGGAAAAGGAAAAGAAAGAAGGTGGTGTCCCCCCTTCTTTCAAAAAAATGTCACCTCTTAAGGGGAAAAGATGTTGACTTTTTGCAAACCTTTCAATTTATGAAAATTTGAAGGTTGGTCCAAGTATGGTATTATTATTATTGTTGCTTTTAGGTTGATTTTAGATCTAGTTAGGATTTAGTTAGGGAGAGACTCAGTCGGTCTAATAGACCCCCTTTTTAGTTGTTACACCCTTCTCAAAAACCATATTCTAAGGTTCAGAACTTAGATTTGAAAGGAGCCCCGAGCGGGCATCAGACATGGACTCTAGTTTCCAATGGTTCGAGCCTCTGGCTAACATATCTCGGGTGTTGTACCTTGATTGATATGGTGTGGTAAGAGTTAGAGGTCTCTAATGATGACAGTTTAAGAGGTATAAGAAGCTACAGAGTTAAGCCGGCTAAACCGGGTATGATCATTTTGGATTCAGTGAGCGGTTCAGGCGTAGGTTTTGGTTCAGATATGAAAATATCTAGTCTCAAGGTCCTATAACAGTATAATAGCATGTATTTAGGTTTGGTACAGGCGTTCGGGTCAGAAAGGTCAAATTGGAGCATTAGAGAGGCAGGTGAGGTCAAATGGTCAAAACTACATGTTCTGCCAAATCTGTAGGCTACAATTTTGGTGTTTTGGGTCTCAAAAAGTTGTGATTAGTTTCATAGGTTATGTAGCAGGTCTAAGGATGTCTTAAATGGGTCTACACGTTCAGGTGTATTAAATGTATGTGCAGGAGATGAAAAAAGACAAAATAGTTCGTAGAACATGAATGCACTGCTCTTTTGGGTGTAATCTTAATTTAGATGACTTAGGCAAATTTAGGAAAGGTTAAAGACTGGTCCTAATATAATAGAGGTCTAGAGAGAAGACGATCGGTAGTCAATCTCCATCAAGGTCCTGACCGTGTGCTATATAACAAGGATGGTTTGACTTGTTATGTTCATTTCTCTATATCTATTGGTTTTTGGTTTGAAACTAAACTAAAGGAAATTTGTGCTGTTTTTTTGGGAATCTATTTTGACGAGTAGTGTTTTCTATTCCTGTCTGTGTGCGCATAGTTTGATTTTTTGTTTTGCGTTGACTTGAAGCCTCCTACATTGAATTAGAAGAAAACCTACAGAAAAAGAAAAAAATCATGTTAAATACCCACTCTGTTTTGCGTTAGATTGAATCTGCATATCTGTTTAATTTATTTTATGGCAAGCCTCTCCATAAAGAAGCTTTTTGCATCCTTGTCCCTTTGCTCTCTTTATGTTTGGGCATACACGTACTCTTGCTTTCGCTCGTGCGCGTGTGTTGTGTGTTCTTGTGCACTCAAAAGGCCTGCCTTCGGTGTTTGTGATTGCCCGAAGCTGCGTCACGGGGGCCTTCGCTTTTAAGCCCGTGACAAGTTGGTACCAGAGCCTTGTCGATATTGGGAGTGACAATGGCGCCAAAGAAGATTGCCATGACCCCTTCAAGCAGTATGGTTCCTGCTGAAGAGGACTTCATGGCCGATGATCGGGTGTCAGCCATCTCGCGCGATGTGGCGGAGCTGACTGAGTCAGTGACCAACATGGAGAAGTTGGTTAATGGAACTTGTGTTGCTTTTAATGATCTCAATGCAGAAATCAAGATACCAGTAGAGGGAGTGGAAGACTCGGTGGAAAGTCTTGTCACTAAACTTAACTACTCGGTGGAGGATTTTTCCACCAAGTTTGATGATTTGTTGGGTCGGTTCAACATCATGGCTACGGAATTGGATGTTGTTCGACGAAAGAATGAACAGTTGGAGCGGCAGTTGAGAACTACTCCGGCTGACGGTGTTGCGACATATGTGGATAGACCACGTTACAGGCTACCTGAGCCCGCAAAGTATAAAGGCACGCGGGACTCAAAGGATCTCGAGAATTTTATCTATGAGATGGACCAGTTTTTAGAAGCTGCAAGGATAGAAGAGGACGCAGATCGGCTGCAGACCGCAACAATGTACTTTGCGGATGAAGCGACCCTCTGGTGGAGACGTCGCTTGGGTGATGTTCGACGGAGATTAGTTGCTATAGTCTCATGGAAGGATCTCCAGAAGGAAATGCGAGACTACTTTCTACCTAAAAATCAAGAGAAAATGGCTCACAAAAGGTTGTTGGCATTGAAACAGACAGGGTCAGTGCATGACTATGTCAAGGCATTCTCTTCGATAATGTTGGAAGTGGAGAGAATGGATGATGAGGATCGGTTGTTTTACTTTGGCAACGGGTTGCAAGGATGGGAAAACCAATAACTCATTCGGTATGACCCTGCAACACTAGCTGAGGCGCTTGCGGTTGCAGAGAAACTTGCTGAGCTGGATAGGAATGACCCTGCATTTCAAGGCAGACAGCAGGGAAATGATCGCAACAATCCAAGGGACAATCGAAGGAACGACCAAGGACAAAATGCTATACATGTCCCAATAGAAACCACGGTCAAGGGAATGGAGATAACCGCGCACCCCGAGTTGCGAATGTTGTTCAGGGTGAGAAAGAGGATCAACCTGCAGAGGCGCCAACAGTTGGCGCAATGCAGATGATGAATGCAGTAAAGGTCACAACCGTTGTGGAACCGACAGTTTGCAAAGAATTGATGTATTTGGAACTTCTGCTCAACGGAAGACTTACCAAGGCATTGGTAGACACTGGTGCCACGCACAACTTCATCTCGCGTGAAGAAACAGAACGGTTGGGATTACAGTGGGAACAAAAAGAGAGTCGCATGAAAGCGGTTAATTCAGAGGCTAAGGCCATCTACGGCATCGCTTGGGATGTACCAGTGCGGATCCATAACTGGTCGGGAAGGATCGCGTTATCAGTCGCACCCATGGATGATTTTAAAGTCATCATCAGGATGGAATTCTTGAGAAGCAACAAGGCAGTGTCGATGCCCCACCTCAACGTTGTCAGCTTCGAGAGTGAGAGTCAGCCCTGCATGGTTACTGCGATGACAGGAAAGCCTTGTGAGCGCTTGGTGTCTGCGCTCCAGTTGAAGAGAGGCATGAAAAGCGGTGACGAGACTTTTCTTGTCACAATCCGCACCACGGATGAGGCAAAAGAATTCACAGATGTCCCAAAGGCCTTAGCGCCAGTATTGAAGGAGTTTGGCAATGTTATGCCCGCCGAGATACCGAAGAAGCTACCTTCGAGGCGTGAGGTAGATCATCAGATTGAATTAATACCGGGTGCACGGCCACCCGCAATGGCTCCTTATCGCATGTCAATTTCTGAGCTGCAGGAATTACGCAGACAATTGGATGATATGCTCGAAGCAAGAATCATCCAATCATCCAAAGCTCTTTTTGGAGCTCCTGTGCTCTTTCAAGCAAAGCATGATGGGTTGAAGCGGTTGTGCGTCGACTATAGGGCACTAAACAAAATGATGGTGAAGAATAAGTACCCGCTTTCTTTGATCGCGGACTTGTTTGATCAACTTGGAAAGGCTAAGGTCTTCTCTAAGTTGGATTTAAGATCTGGCTACTGGCAAGTCAAAGTTGCAGAAGGTTATGAGTCAAAAACTACCTATGTAACGCGATATGGGGCGTTCAAATTCCTGGTCATGCCCTTTGGCTTGACGAACGCGCCCGCTACCTTTTCGACCTTAATGAATAAGATCTTCTATCCGCACCTTGACAAGTTTGTCATCGTGTACTTTGATGACATAGTGGTGTATAGTGATTCGATGGAGCAGCATGCTCAGTACCTTCGGATTGTGTTTCAGACTCTGAAGGACCATGAGTTATATGTCAAGCGAGAGAAGTGCCTATCCGGCCAGAAGGAAGTCCATTTTCTGGGGCATATTGTGGGAGGAGTCACTCTCAAAATGGATCATAAGAAGATTGGAGCTATTCAAGAATGGGAGCCGCCCTCTAAGGTTCCCGAGTTGCGCTTTTTCTTGGGGCTTGCAAATTATTACTGACGCTTCATCAAGGGATACTCACAGATTGCGGCTGCGCTCACAGATCTGTTAAAGAAAGACAGACCATGGCTATGGTCTGATGCCTGCCAGAAGGCTTTTGATGGGTTAAAACATGCCTTGACAAAGGAGCCAGTGCTGAAGTTGTCTGACTGTTGGCAACCATTTGAAGTGCAAACCGATGTGTCTGACTTTGCTATTGGTGGGGTGTTGCTCCAAGAAGGACATCCTATCGCATTTGAAAGCAGGAAGTTGAATGACGCTGAACGTCGATACACGGTGCACGAGCGCGAGATGTTGGCGATCGTGCATTGTCTCCGCACATGGAGACACTATCTTTTGGGATCACAATTTTTTGTGCGCACTGACAATGTTGCGACAAGCTACTTCCAAACTCAGAAGAAGCTGAGTCCAAGGCAAGCGCATTGGCAGGATTTCTTGGCAGAATTCGATATGGCCCTCGAGTATAAACCAGGCAAGATCAATGTTGTGGCCGACGCCTTGAGTCAAAAGGCGAAACTTGCAGCTTTGCTCACCTGGGATGACAGTGTGAGCCAACCGATGAGCGATCTTCTTGAACAAGTGCGCGAAGCTTCAAAAAGTGACCCAATAGCTCAACAATTGATCACATTGGTGAAGGAAGGAAAGACGCGGAGATTCTGGCTAGAGGATGGTTTGCTCCGCGTTGTGGGCGATCGTCTATATATTCCGCGACAAGATACCTTGAGGACGCGCTTGATGCACGAGTGCCATGATACTACTTGGGCGGGTCACCCAGGACAACAGAGGACCTTGGCATTGTTGGAATGTGCATTCTACTGGCCGCAGATATGTGATGACGTAGATGCCTATGTGCAGACTTGCTTGATTTGCCAACAAGACAAGCCCATCAATCAGAGACCCGGTGGACTACTGGAGCTCCTACTTGTGCCTAGTCGCTCGTGGGAGTGCATAACCATGGATTTCATTGTAAGCTTGCCGAAAGCACAAGGTTGCAGTTCGATTTATGTGGTTGTGGATAGGTTCTCAAAGTATGCTATCTTCGTGCCTGCCCCTGCCACCTGCTCAGCCACGGATACTGCAAAGTTATTCGTGCGGAACGTAATTAAGCATTGGGGAATTCCAGAGAGCATCGTCAATGAACGAGATGCACGCTTCACTGGCAAGTTTTGGCGAGAAGTGTTTCGCTTAATGGGGACAAACTTGCATTTCAGCACAAGTTTTCACCCCCAAACTGACGGACAGACAGAGAGAATAAATGGCATGCTGGAGGAATACCTGTGGCACTTTGTCAGTGTCAACCAAAGGGATTGGGTTGATTTACTTGATGCGGCTCAATTCTGCTACAACCTTCAAAAGAGCGAGTCATCCGGCCATAGTCCATTTGAAGTCGCAACTGGACAACAGTCGCAGACTCCGCACTCCCTTGCTGCGCAAGGACGTGGAAAAGCACCTTATGCATACCAGTTTGTCAGGAACTGGCAAGATCAGACAGAGTTGGCGAAGGCATATCTAAACAAGGCAACCAAGCGCATGAAGAAATGGGCAGATGAGAAGCGTCGCCCAGCAGAATTTCGAGTTGGAGACAAAGTGTTGGCCAAGCTCTTTCCTGACCGCACAGCTATCTTTCGGGGCTACCACCGAGGCCTTATTCGCAAGTATGATGGTCCCTTCACCATTATCAAACGTGTGGGAAACTTGGCGTACCGGTTGGACTTTCCAGCAAACTTTCAAGTGCACCCGGTATTCCATATATGCAACCTGAAGCCATTCCACGAAGATGAAGGAGATCCTCAACGGAGCATGCCTCAACGTGCCCCGATCCCACAGCGAGCTCCTTCAACAGTTAGTGTACCAGGCAGAGATCCAGATATCATCCTCAACCATTCCAACAACTATCTAGGGGAAGTCAAAAAATACTTAGTGCAGTGGAAGGGATTGCCAGAATGTGAAGCCACCTGGGAGAAAGCCAGCAGGATGTTTCAGCATCGACAGCTTGTAGAAGGCTACCATGAACAATTGGCGTCGAGGACAGCGCCAACTTAGGCGGGGGAGCGTGTTCCGGACCGCCATGTTTTTCACCTTTTTGCTCTGATGTATATACCTCTTTGGCACTCTAGAGTGCCCCACAAGGCCTTACGGCCTAAGTACTCAGTGTATTCGGACCCTCTCTCCCCCTCTTGATGTACTTTGCTTTCAAGTATCTATAAAGAAGCTTTTTGCATCCTTGTCCCTTTGCTCTCTTTGTGTTTGGGCATACGCGTACTCTTGCTTCTGCTCGTGTGCGTGTGTTGTGTGTTCTTGTGCGCTCAAAAGGCCTGCCTTCGGTGTTTGTGATTGCCCGAAGCTGCGTCACGGGGGCCTTCGCTTCTAAGCCCGTGACAGTTTGGGTCCCCAAACCAATGTCCCAAATATCCGCCCATAGCCGTGTGAAACCAGTTTTAGTTTAGTGCATGTTCATTCTCTTAGTTTTCGGCATTATTTAAGACGTGAATGCTAATTGCATTCATTTTTTGCGTTTGGAAATGTTTTCGTGGACCCATTCTCCTTTTAGGCTACGTCAAAGAGTGAATTGCCTGGCCTTAATGATAACAGATCCCTCACAAGGCATATCCACTCGGTAAGCATGGTGGGTGATCGATTGGAGCGTAGTTGTATTTCCCAACCGTATTGAGGGTCCCAAAACAAAGAAATGGGATCTTTGCCCCGGGCCACCCAATAGATGGCGGGATATAGATCGTTCAAACATGTCTCTTCGCACTAGGCATCCTTCCAAAATCGAGTATTGTTCTGGTTGCCAAATGTAAATTGCTCTAACGAATTTGGGGATGAGTTTCACCAACCCCTTTCATATTTCAAATTCATTAGTCCATTTAGAACCCCCACTCCACTCCCATGGCCAGCCATAAACCATATAACGCCCACCAACGGATTATGAAGGGTGAGAGTCACCCAAAGCGAGCTTTGTTCTATCTTTCAACTTCACTAATATCCAACTCACCCTCCTCCTTGGAACAGGTACGATCTTCCAGGAAACCTAATGCATCTTTTTTTTCCCAATTTTCTGGACCAAATAAAGATTTGAAAGACTATTGATTTGTTTTCCCGTCTTGTTTGAGATATAGAATATTTGCATAAAATGTAGCTAGGGAGGGCATCATCTGCCTCGCAATGACGAGGTTGAACCGGACCCAAGAGTTCAATCTATAGACCATATATATTTTATCTTCAACATCTTTCCAAAAATGATCTGGCCTTGTATATGGGCAGACCAATGTATTTAAGTGAGAGGCTTCCGATTTGACAACGAATTATTCTAATATCTCGACTTGTTCGCAATTTCAAGTATCCATCCATTTGAAAATTATGGTCCTTTTTTTCTTTAAAAAAAAAAACATTGTGGTTCACAGGTCCTTTGTTAAGATACTGACAAAGTACAAAAGCAAGCCATATGTACACAAAACGGGGATAAATACCAAGAGTTCGTGAATTCTTAGTCGAGGACAGGAATGACTTCCAAATGATGAAAATCCATCATTGCCTCTTGACTTTATTCTGTGACAAAAATGTCAGAATACCCTATGCCAATGATGATCCACGCATATATCATATATTCCAATCAATGCTATTTCATGCCACTGACTGACTAACTCACGTAAATTTTGGCAGCAGTGTCCCAACAGCAACAACATAGAAGTAAAGACAGAGAGAGAGAGAGAGAGAGCATCAAACCCAGCTATGGCCAGGCAAGGACAAATCTTCCATCCTGAATGAGAACTCACCTGCAGTATCTTTGCTTAGTCTGGCTCCCTTTTCATCTGCTACCTGCGCATCGGAGCGTCCAGGTGAGGTCGCAACCTTGGGTGGAGACATCGACTGTGATGGTGGTGGTGATGATGGTGTCCGTGGTGGTGGTGGTTTGGCCGCTACCCCCGCTTTCGTGGTGGATGCTCGATCCCAGAGGAAGAGATGGATAAGGATCGGCTTGAGAGCATGCCGGTGCAATGAAAGTTTCTGGCTGAGAGAGACTGTATCAAAGCACCGAATTGCACCGGAAGAGGAAACCATCCATGGAAGAACTTTCTCATTGGAGATCCTTGAAACTATGAGGAGCTTTGATGCTTCTGCTGCAGATTTATACAGGGCGCTAAGGCCCGATCTCTGTGATGCTGACTGGTGGTCACCATCACCATCAGTTACTGAAGATATGTAGATGAAACCCTGATGCAAAAAGTGCACAAATATTGAGCAATCTGAAGGTATCAAAATCTGCTCTAGGTAAAACACACCAAAGTGAGCAAACCATGCCATGTATTGTTTCATGGGCATTTTCTAATAGAAAAAGCAACATATTTACAAAATCTTCACCTGCTTTCAACAGCATAAAAAACAATATTTTGTCAAAACTAAAGTTTGCACTTGCAGTTGCCTTCACACGCGCACCCATTGTCCAACTGCAAGTGTCGCGACTATGAAGACATGCTTAGGAGATTTTAAAAACCAAACATCTCATGAGTATATGATGAAACTACTGACAAATGAAAAGACGCGATAGAATGTCCTATTTGCATTTTGGAGACCTCTCAAGCTTGAGCATGTACAATGGGCCATACTTTGCATTTCTAGATGCCAAGCATCTTCATCCAAATTCTTAGCACATGAGTGGAATGTCTGATACTTTAAAGTGAAAGTTTGTGTATCAATTCCTTATGTCCCATGTGGAGTACGAAGCATCAGCAAGAGATTTTCAAAGCAGCCATTTGGGTGAGAAAATCAGTCGCTTTCCTTTAAAAGGTTGGTTAGCAATTTGCAGTAGCAATGACATTCTCTAGTTGAGATAAGAAAGCAACCAAACATCAATTAAACTTTCATCATCATATGTTAGCTGTAATTAGGTATAGATCTGGCACATTACTTGAGCTTTATCCCTTTATTGCTCTTTTCATGAAGATATCAGTATCTGTCATTTTAGTTCCATGTGGCTGTCTTAAACATATAAATGACACAGAATCCATTAGTCATGTCTTTTCTTACACTGATGGTAAGAACACACTGAATAAATGTGCTCCACTGAAATATTCTCCTCAATTTTAGCATATTCACCTTTCTGTCCTTCATATCATATGGTATTCACTGAGTGATTTATATACTAATAGAATTTTACTTGTATCTTATGTACTGACAAAGATCATATATATATATATATATATATATATATATATATATTGTGGAGTCTTAAGCCCAGCAACTGTCGTTTCTATTAGTATATAAATCACAGGTGGACCTGCCAGAAAAGAGGAGGTAGATATCACAGGGGAAACAGCTGGTACATCTTCCTGATATCCAAGGCTAGTGTAACTACTGCTAGACTGTCATATGAAGATCTTCATAGAAGCAAACATGTGGAAAAATGCGACAACGTCCTTTGATTCCTCTCCCATGTTTTTGTAACAAAGAAAAAAATGAATTGAAGTAAGTTGCACATTCAGAAAACAATGAACTCTGCTTCATGCTAACTGAAGGAGGTAATCTGTCCTACAATCCGCTGGTAAAACCACCCATAATATTACGCACACAGAAGAATGAAGAAGGCACAGTGGCAGAAAAGGTATTTGGGTATTTCTCATCTTCCCTTACTCATCATAGAATACTTTATCATATACTATAATGCCGTCGAGAAAGGGAAGACATTAGCAGAATGATCACTATTGAACTTTTCACTGCTATAACGAAAAAGTGAAAAAAGCCTTCATAAGTTCTCACAAAACATATATATATATATATATATATATATATATATATATATATATATATAGATATAGATATATAGATATATATATATATATGAGAACTAATTTCAAATCGCTATTTTCATGAATTTTTGTCATTTTCTCTTGAATCTAGCTGTACGGATGTGATCTATTGGATTTATAAGAACCCGCTCTTGAATCATCCGATTTCGTTGCATAAACTTGATTTTTTTAAGGTTTTAAAATAAATGGCTCATAATCTTCATAAATATTCAAGCATTTAAAAATCACATTTTTTTTCATCTAAAATACATGATCCAACTGTTGATTCCTAGAAAATTCACCATGTCAAGCACATCCACATGGTTGGATTTGCAAAAAAAGTGTTGAAATGCCTATATTTCTAGTTCTCATATTTCAGTTTTCATATTCTAGTTACTCTCTCTCTCTCTCTCTCTCTCTCTCTCTCTCTCTCTCTCTCTATATATATATATATATATATATATATATATATATATGTTTGTGTGTGTGTGTGTGCTTCTATGGTGGTACTATACCACCATAACTTAGGGTGGCACTCCCTTGATTTACATAGATCTAAGCTCTAAATGCAAAATCTAACCTGTGGATCATGTTTAACATGTTATATTTACTATTTTTATGTGTTAAAGATTATTGAAATATCGTATTTTATACCATTATACACCACATATTTTCATGAATTGTGAGCCGCTCATTTTCAATGTCTCAAAAATATAACCATACGATGTATTAGACATGATAAAACCTTCTAACATAGTAAATAAATCATGCTACACGCCTTGGCTATTAAATTTACTATTTGATGGTCAGATTCACACAAATAAGAATGTGTATCACCTTATATATATATATATATATATATATATATATATATATATAGGGTAACTGAAATATGTTTACCAACCAAATATGTTTACTTGTATAACCAAAGATTTTCATAAGTTTTTTTTTTTTTTTAAATTTTAGCGTACATATGATCTAAAGAGACTCTTGGATCATCCAATTATGATGTATAAGAAGGATCTTTTAAGGGTTGAAAATCAATGGCTTAGAATTTTCATAAATATACAAGCATAAACAATCTCATTTCTTGATCTGATTACGATGATCCAACAATTAATGACTTGCAAATGGACCATGTTGAATGCATCTGCGGGGTTAGATTTGCAAAAAAAAAAACTAGGAAAATCACTAGAATATAAGAACTGGATATATGAGAACTCGTGTGAACCTCGATTTTCATGGATTTTGTTTTCTTTTCTCTTGAATCTAACCATACAAGTGATCTACATACTTGGTTTTATAAGAACCTGCTCTTGAACCATCTGATTTTGATGCATAAACGAGATTTTTTTAAGACTTTAAAATCAAGGGCTCATAATCTTCATAAATATTTAAACATTCAAAAATCATATTTTTCCCATCAAAAATACATGATCCAATGTTTGATTCCTAGCAAATTCGTCGTGCCAAGCACTTCCACATGGTTGGATTTGCAAAAATAATATTGGAAATGCCCATATTTTTAGTTCTCATATTTTAATTCTCATATTTGAGTTCTCATATTCTAGTGTATATATAAATAAGCTAGCGAATGGGGCGGAGCCAGGAATCTAAACTAGGTTAGGCACAAATGCTCAGTGAATAGGAGAGAAAAAAATACAAAGAATCTAAAACCTAATTAAATATTTATGCTATAAAAGAGAAACCTAAATCTTAACAAACATCATTTATATATAATAATAATAATAATAATAATAATAAAACCCTAAAATTCTAAGTTTATAATTAAAATCAAGCATGTGGAATCAAGTTCAATGTTGATTGAAAGGAAAAATACATAAATACCTAAATGCTAATTAAAAAATAAAAAACCAAAACCTAATGAAATATTCATGGTTCATGTTATTTAAAAAATAAAAACCAAATCAAAAACCTAAATCCTAAACAAATATCATTCGCATATATATGCTAATTGAAAAAAAACTAAATTTCTAAGTTTCTATTTAAAATTAAGCATGCAGAATCATGCTTAATGTTGATTAAAAATAAAAACACAAAAATACCTAATTAAATATTCATCTCATTTAAAAAACCAAAATTAAACACTTAAATGCTAATTGAAAAAAGCAAAAAAAACCTAAAACCTAGTTAAATATTCATGTTATTTAAAAAAACTAAATATAAAACCTAAATCCTAACAAACATCATTTATATATATAATAATTAAAAAACCCTTAAAATTCTCAATTTATAACTAAAAGCAAGCATGTGGAATCAAGTTTAAGGTTGATTGACATGAAAAAATACAAATATACCTAAATGCTAATTGAAAAAAGAAATACAAAAAAACATAAAACCTAATAAAATATTCATGGTTGCTATTTAAAAAATAAAAACTAAATCAAAAGCCTAAATCCTAAACAAACATCATATATATATATATATATATATATATATATATATATATATATATATATATATATATATATATATATATATATATATATATATATATATATATATATATATATATATATATATGTTAACTGAAAAGAAAAACCTACAAGTTTAAGTTTCTAACTAGAATCAAGTATGCAGAATCATCAATCATATTTAATGTTGATTGAAAATAAGAACACAGAAACAAATGTTAAAAACAAAATAAAAAACCTAATTGCTAATTGAAAGATAATAATTAAAATGCCTAAAAAATCCTAAAATCCTAAACCCTAAAAAAAAGCACAAGAAAAAGATGGAACGCACATTGCCCTGTACCCGTTGGAGAGCTTGCCGAACATTGGACTTAGACTACACGCTTGGGAGAGAAGGATATATATATATATATATATATATATATATATATATATATATATATAGAGAGAGAGAGAGAGAGAGAGAGAGTCCACCACCTTGAAGGACTGCACCGCTATGTCTGCTCTTTTAAAAGCCTCCGGACAGGAGGGAGATATTCGTCCGATGGCCGTAGAGTTTGATGCACAAGGGTTGAGAAAGAGAGAGAATACGATGAGGAGGTGAGGCAATTCGTGACCCATGGTGGGTTGGGCCCAGGTGGTGTCCCTGACCTGGGCCTCTCTTTAGAGTTTCGGGTCAGGAAGGGAACTACCCACTCTGACCGGATACCCCCTAAGAGGGTTTCCGAGGTCAGGGTGGGCACATCTCCCTTGTAGCTCTGTGCATAACCCCTTTTTTTGGTTTTTTCTCGCATCTAACAGCATAGATGTGATCAACATGTTTTGTTTAGTGGGAACCGGCTTTTGGATAGCCAGAATCTGGCCTGTAAGCAGGTTTTTTCAGCGATCAAAAAATCAAAGGCTACGAAGGTATTGGTTTTTTTTCTCATAAAAACTTGTTTTTTCATCAAAAAACATGATCAAGAGTCTATTTCTACTAAATCGAGCATGTTTGTACCATATATATAATGAAGACAAAACAAGCGGAGGGGAAGAACATGATCAAGATGATCAGGATCCCTGGAGATGAAAGCAAGCATCAAAATCCGTACCACTCAAAGAGTTGCAAGTAAGGCAATTCGTATGGTACGTAAGAATTCTGAGCGTAAGATGAGAAAATATTTGATCAACCAATTGAATGCTGAAACAGATCAGCCAACAAAGTCCCCGTAGAGTTACCTTCGGTGGAAGTTGTAAGAACCTAAATGCTTCTAATGATAGTACACAAAATGAAAAGGATATGCTATTTCACGCTTTCAGAAGAAATTCTTAGGCATTAAGATATCCCATGCCATTTGGCGAGAGTGGAACTGATCTAGACTTTTCATGTATGAAGTTTCTCATTCTTCAGCCATCTGTGAGCGCATCCTCGTGGACATCTACTATATGGCTGGTGTAAAGTGGGGCTTCCAGGATATTCACTGGTTACACCCTTTGTTTTCTTGCTTTCCTGACTTTGCCTCCTCTATGTCGACTGCTCTTTTTTTTTTTGTGGTAATGCAAGTAATGTTTTCCGTCTTCTCAGAAAAACATATCCCATTTCAAAGTTTTGCAACAAAGAAAGACCCAAGCTAAAAGGAAATTGCCTACGAGTCTCTTAATGGCGAATCCTTTTATTGTTGAATTGTTTCCTTCAAGAAAAGTTTTGTCGTTGGATTTCTCTAATCAGCATATAATTTAACAAGTGATCAGCCATCTGATAGAAAGAAAATTTACCATGCATCTTTCGTCCCTCATCATAATGAAATGCGTTATGAAAAACCAAATTAAGAATTAAGATAGGCGCATGTACCTCCTCAGTGCGACTGATTGAAAAGCCCAGCCTTGTGTCTCCCTGCCTGAGCTCGACCTCGATCGGGAACTCACCAGCGACCGGTGCGTACCACAGTCGAACAGATCTCACCACACCAATGTCTACACCATGGTAGTCTTCAAATCCGTAAAGCCCTGCATTGGCGATGCTAGAGAGCTCGGACAGTGTTCCGGCGGTCACGGATGAAGAGGCACTCTCTCCTGATATCTGCCAACACACAAAGGCACCTTGAGTTTGAAATATTACCTACCATAGCATCAAAGGGTAGAGCCTTTCCTAGAGGGTAAGTCTTGAGGGCAGATCAGGTGCAATCACATTGCACACTTTGAGTGTGAGGATGCACCAGACCACCGCTAGGGGTGGACAGTGCCCACCCTGACCAATGAAAAAAGGATCAGCCACCCTGATCTTTTATGTGCCCCTTCCCACACGACTCTCTCTCATCTATCTCTCTCACCCAAAGATCTCTTCAATAAAGGGTTTGATATGGCTGGTAAATCAAGCTTGGCTTGTTAAGGCTACACTTTTGCCCTTTGTAAGCCAATCATGAGCTGGCTCGTCTTTTAAAAAAAATGGTTTTTACCTGTTTTTTAAATCTTGATAATATATAAAATATATATATATATAATACATATAAATATATGTTGAAATTTTAATCCATGTACAAAACATATATAATGTGAATTTTTTGCATTTAATATATTAGACCTATACGAGTCAAGCCAATTGAGCTTGCCGTGTTCGTGGTCGGCTCATTTACCTAAATGAGGTAGCTAATAACTTGGCTGGCTGAGCTCAATTTCTGAGTTGAGTCGAGCCGAGCCAAATGGCTAGCTGTTCATCTCGTTTCCCAGCCCATCCTAGTTCAGATTCCTGACTCCGCCCCCTGATCATAAGTCAAGTTGATTCGGATGTGAGGGCCCAAACAGATCTGAGGGGCTGTTCGGATGTGAGGGAGATAAAGGGATCGCTTAACTGCCCGCTTATATGCCATCAACTAATCACATGACAGCAGTGCATGGGTCCCACAGCAATAGAAGGCAGGCCCCGTTCAAAATATAGTGTGATTGTGTGCCTCACATAAGGGAGAGCAGATCAAGTGAACCGTCAAATCATTTTAAGAAAGTGATTTGACATCTTCACCGTCCATTGTTTCATCCCACAAAGACCTTATGGTCCTTTGTGTGCATTGTGGACGGTGAGGATGCTAAATCACTTGATCGGATCTCCACATAAGGGATCCGAAGGGTTCTAAAATCGTTTGGATACCCACTCATAACAAACGTCCTCTGTGTCGGTGAAGACTTCACCAAGTCTTTGCCCATATTGACTTGCCTTGTCAATTAATCGGGGTCACGGTCACCGAGGACTCCAAATTTGAATTATAATTATAGCTGATAGTTCCCGTGAGGTTGAGACTATCATACAAAAGAGAGGATGAATCTCATTGGCACGGCTAAATAAATATCAGAAAATAAGCGGTGAGAGACCGATTCACATTTGCAAACGAGAGAATGTGAGTCGTTTTCACATTTACGTGAGAATCAGAATCACAAGGGCCCTTGCAATTCTGATTCACGTGACTCCAAATAAAATTTAATTTAGAGTTGCACATGGCCCAGCAAACCAAACGTACCCTAAGACAGAACCTATCAATCCAGTGTGTAGGTCACCGATTGGCCATCGGGCTTTATTACTTTGGGAGCCCGAGTCTATTACTAGTTTGCTATGTCCGGTCACTGGATCATGCCTCGGTTCAGATTGGGTGAACCAGGTGGTCACCATGTTTACCCACATCCTTCAAATGACTTGCCCAGTTAATTTAGAATGCAAGCCCCAATGGGGGTTGGCGTAGTGGGGTGGGAACTTGGCTGCTAGATGGTTAGTCAAGGTTTGATTCTTAAGGGCCTCGCCCCTCTACGGAAGCTAGCTAACGGGCAGCATAGGCCCCGGGTTCAGGGATCCTAGCCTTAGAGTTTTACGATGTCGAAATGATGACCGTAGTTATGGCAGGCTTAGCCAGCACAACCAGGTCGTGTCCGGTGGGGTTTAAAAAGGTTATAAATAAAAAAAAAAAAGTCCATTTAGAAACAGCAGCTTGGTTGTCACGGGCTTAGGCCGGTGACATTGGTGTCCCAAGCTTTTAATGATTTTTTCTGAGAAGGCACCAAGTTTGCTGACTTTTGTGACTGCAGCTCCCAAGTCGAGCTCCGCACGTCAAAGCCTTGAATGACACCAATAAAACAAGTGTGTGTGGCCCTGCTAGGGCCTACCCTAAATAAGTCCAGTTGGACGGTGTTTGGAATAATAAGGCCCTTTAGACGACGAGTTTGTCTAGTAGTATCATACTTTGGAAGGCTAGGCTGCAGTTTGGATCAGGTATTCGACTTCTTTAATGCTTGGGAATCTAAGCAGCTGTCGCCACTATGGGATTGAGAATCATGGGTATCCAAAGTGCATGAAAATTGAAAATGAAATACATAGAAAGCAATATAAAGTGTCAGGCAAAAGCAAATAAAAATTGACATAAACACAAGCATAAAATCATATAAATAAACATGTAAACTTATTGAAAATTTGTTATTTTTTAATATAAAAAATATAGCAAGAAAGCAAGTGGAAAGTGACAAGAAGCAAGTGAAAATGTAAAGTGAACGGGAACTATTTCAGAAATGAGTTTGAAGTGGGCTTCTCTCTAAAGGGAATCTAGTGTTCCATATTTTGAAAATGGTTTCCCAATACTTTCCCTCCGTGTTCGAAGAAGCAAGGAGTTTCCTGCTTCAGAAGCGTGCTTCCTCATATAGCAAAAAGCCTCTGGTAACTATAGTCATATTCTTACCTTAGTTAGTAGAGGCTCAGTCTGTACGTTCATGAAGACGATTGGTACACCCGAGGCCTGAGCCGCAACAAGCCAGGCGTTGGCCCTAGAGAGGGTGTCATCAAGATCGTTGTACTGGGACGATGTAGATTCCGCTGCACAGGGGAGGACGAGCAGAGAGAGGAAGCAGCTGGAGTTGGAAATGGGCAGGTAGTCCCTCATCATCTTCTCCCACGGGTAAGAGACGTACCCGTCCTTTAGCTGAGCCCTGCATAGTGCATTCACCACTCTTGCGTTTTTTGTACCTGGATGGGTTTCAGTCAGAAACAGCAGACTGGGTGAGAGAGAGAGAGAGAGAGCTGCCAGTATGGAAGCAAACTATGTCACAAAGATACGAGGACACGAGGACACATGACACGGGTTCAAATCATAAGTTGGAAACTTCCGGGAAAATAGGATGCGAAGACACAACATTTTTTAAATTTTTAATCAATAAAAAACTTTTCCTTGAAATTTTATAGTAAAAAATAATTTTATTAAATAATAAATAAAAATATTAAGATATTATTTTAAAATATTAAATAATGGTCTCCCATCTTGGTGTGCCCGCATGTACACTGGTGTCACCGAGGACACGCAACCAAAATGGCATGTCCCTGCAACATGAAAGCAAAGTCACAGATTTAATTAGCAGGTTTCTCAGTAAAAAAATATTTTCATGAAAATCATGAAGTAAAAATGTAAAAAAATATAAAGAAAATATAAGAAAAAAATAGATAGCGTTAATACAGCAAGATTTTGAATATAATTAATATTTTGAAAATATGTATTTTTTAGTAACTTCAGTAAATATTGCAATAAAATAGACACGACTAGTCTAAACATTCCTCGTCATAAAGAAAAAAGACAATGTCTAAACATGGTCGAGATCCAACTTAAATGATCTCGCACGGCATCCTCTCGTTAATATTGAAATAGAGCCCTGGCCAATAGTTTTCAACCTGAGCTCGAGCCCATTTCTATTATCCCTTCAAAAATTAAACGGGGCCCGCCCACCTGTAAGCTTAGTGTGTCCCACCTCCCACGTCTCCAAGCAAAGCGGTGAGAGACCGGAGACATGTTGGTCGCCGCTCATCTCGAGATTTTTATCATGTATTGCAGAGAGTCGGTTCAGTCGGTTCCCGCACATGTACGCTATGGTGGAGCCACCACCCGTTCCAGTCGAGTCAGCATCTGGTGCCATCACATGGCACACTTTGAGTGTGCCTCTGTACCTGTCTGCCCTTCATCTTTGTCTGACAGTCTGTCAGCTGTGGGTCGAAAACAGACGGAGGGCAGCAAGCACACTCAAAGTGTACCATGTGATGGCACCTAATCCTGGCTCATTCCAGTCCCTATCTCGCTTCATTGCAGTGGCAGGCCCACCAATTTCTCCTTTACCGCATGCGTGGTGGGCCTAGGACCCCACGACGAGTAAATAAAGTATTTAAGGAAGCACGACTACCAGGCCCAATATTTTCAAACGAATTCGTGTCAGGACCCCTAGTTCGAGATGAACAAAGATCCCGATATTCGCCGTTGAAAATGAGGGGAAATTTGTGTATGGAAAAAAGAAAACCTTCAAACCCATCCATTCATGTTTTAGGCAATGCGGTAAATCTTGGTATAAGACCATTATTGCGAAGGAAAATCTCCTCATAAATTAAAACTTTTTGGTTTTCTTTGAGAAAGTCTTCCAAAATACAGTCGAATATAAAAATATTAAAAAGCTAGAATAATAATATGAAGGAAAATATAAAAGGTGGTTTTCGTTCGAATAAAGTACGTGAAATTTGATTGGCATAAAAAATAATATGAATCATTTTATAATGGGATTGACTTTTTTCCTGATATGGTCAAGCAGGGGATAACTCTGGTGCGATATGAGGTCGAGACGAGACGGATGGATACGATAGTTTGACCTAACAATCCAGTTATCTCATTCAACCTCGATATGGAATTATGGAATTCAGTTGACATGTGGAAAATGAAGTTTTCCTTCAAACGTGCCATTGAAAACAAAAAATTCCCATCTTTGAATACATCGTTGATATGCAGAAGGTAACATTTTCCCCTTTGGAGCAACCAAGCGCGTCATTGCAGCCATATGTGAGTATATATGACTGGGAAATTGCACCACCAATTTTATAAAAATCGATGGCATTTCCCTCATTCACACTCAAACAAACAACTTACAAAAGTTAGAGATAATAATAAGAGCAAAAAAAAAGGCACTGGATTCACGGTGTTAGGCCAATGTCATGCAAACCAAAACGCGGCACGGACGACCAATTGAAGAACCGTAAAGATGAATCTATATTAAAATATTAGGAAGAAATTTTAAAACAACGAAGACGAAATAAATGAAAAGAGAAAACAGGTGGGGGAATGCTAGGGTTGTAAAGAGTTCTTGGATCGAATATTTTACCGAGTCTGAATCTTTTCAGTTGGATTCGGCAGAATAACGTGCATCCGTTTAATAACGGGGTTTGAGTCTATGTTTAAATTTTACATCCAAATTCTAATCTAACGATATCCAAATTGTGTAAAAGTTATATTCGATTAGCTTCTTAAGCAAGTCAAATCTGGATTCCTAGTTAACTTTTCTTCATCCAAAAATGTATCATTAGGCGATACCCATTTTGGAACCGAATCCAAGCTGCTTAGATCCGTAATGAAAGAAAGGGAAGGGAAGGCTTGCCTTGGAGCTCGAAGCACTCGCTCTCAGTGCGGTCGACGAAGCCGACGGCGTAGTTGGGGTCGTCAACGGACCGAAGGATGTACTGCTTGCGGCCGCCGACGTCGCTGGGGACGATGCACGCCTGCTGCTCCACGAATTCGTCCTTGCCCTTCCGGACGCGGACGGTGACGGACGTCTCGTTCCGCTTGTAGGACGCGCGCAGCAGCTTCTGCACCGCGGTGCGCCCGCCCTTGAACGGCGACCGCGCGCACGCCGACCCCCCGATCAGCAGCTCTTCCACGATGTCCCCCGTCTGCAGCATCTCCCCGTTCCATTCGTCCCCCTTCGTGCTCCCTTTCAAGCACTCGATCGCCAGCACGTGCGGGCTCTCTGCGCCCGCCCTGTCCGTCGTCATACTCCCCTTCGGTGAGTCTACCCCGGTGGACCCTCCCGCATCGGAGACTCTGGATTTCCAGAACGAACTCGTCTCTGTGGCCTCGAGAAACTCCCTCAACGGTTTCCCTCTCGCCTTCGCTATCTCCAAGAGCCGATTTCAACTCTGTCGCTTGATGATGATGATGATGATGCAATCGGAGCTCTCTTCTAGCGGCCTTCTCTGTAATTCGAGACGAATTTGCTTCATCAGCGATTGTATTGATGCCGAAGCCCTCTCCTGTATATCAAACGACATCGACTAGCCACAGAACTGTTACTGGATCTAATCCTCCATGAATAATTAAGAAATTTCTCGTGTTTTTACCAATTTTAGGTTGAAAAAAGAACGGAGTTGCAGCAATTATACCTAGTAATAGGCAGGAGCTCTAATGCTATTGATCATAATAACAAGAAATCGATGTACATTGATATGTGCGAATTCTATAACAAAAATGAAACAAATTCAAACAGTTTTTTCTTCTGCATAACAATTTTCGTTACGCATCGCCTAATTTACTTGAATTTTCCCCTCCGATTCAGCAGATTTTTTGTCTGGATTAAGACCGGAAAATCATAAATTTTCACGATTCTAGTTCGGCAAAATCTAGAGCGATCGAAGCCTTAGAAGACCGGAATTTTGCAATCCTTTTCAAAATTTTAGAGAAAACGGAGGGTTTATTGCTAATCTTCTCCATAAGTATATCGATTTGTGATATTTTCAAAACTTCTCTTTGATTTTCGAGATAAAAAATTCGAACCCCTGAAGTTGAGTTGTGAACGAAATGAGATTTTTAAAGAAAAATAAATAATTTTTTTATTTTTACTCGAAGAAACCACCCCAGGATCATAGAGCTAATCGCGCTGGCTCCGCCTGCTTACATACAGGCGCTGTCCTGGCAGCTTAAAACTCCGAGGGCTTACTCCTCGCTCCGGAGAGTCACCACGATCCACGAAGAAAAAAAAAATTAAAACGAAAAAGAATGAAATTACCTCGATGAAGGCAGAAGGGATCCGCTAGAAGCTTGCAGTGGAAGGGAATGAGAGAAAGAGGAGAGGGAAGGGTTATTTGTTTCTGCGGACGGTGGAAACGGTTGACCTGAGGAAGAGGGCGGGCGGGAGCGGGGAATTTATAGGATGGCGGGTTGACGCCGTTAAGGGAGGTGACGCCGGGCTGGTGGGAACCGGGACGGGACGCCCAACGTGGCGACGGCAGGTGACGTCTCCGTTTACGGTCTACACCAATCATGAAGAAGCTCGCACCTACACTTCGATAACGAAAATGAAATAAAGAAAAGCCGTCCAATAAATGGAACTGATTAGTGATAATGACGAGGGTATCCCTAACTCTTTAGCTCGCACCTACACTTCGATTCGGCTTAAAACGGGTCGGATTCGGGTAGAATCATGATTGATTTCTGTCGGTGGCCAAAGGTCTGGCTTGATTAGACCAGGACCCATGTCTTATCCAGTGCCCGGCCTAACTCATGTCTTAGCCCGGGCTCGGGTTGGCTTGCGTTGGGCCCTTTAGGCTTTACCCAATTAACGGGTTAGGCGAGGGGCCAGCTCAATTAAGGTTTGATTATCTAATTGGGCTAGGTACCAGATAGCCCATCAGATGGTCACTCGTATCTAGAAGTATGAATGTGATAAAAACAAACTCTCCGCGCTTAGGCAGGGTAAACAAGTCAAACTAACCAAATAAGACAAGTTTGTTGTGAATTCGGGGCTCTCACGTAAGATTATACTTTGTCAGCTTTGATATTAATGTGATTTGAGAATGCAAATAAATAATTACAATAAAAACAACAAAGAAACAAATAACTAAAGACACGTGGGTTTTACATGGCTCGACGAAACTACTTACATATACGATGAGAGTGCTAAGAATTTTTATTAATATAATAAGTCAATGATATTAGACCGAACAAATAAAGTCACAAACGAGAATAAGTCACAAACGAGAATAACCACATATGTCGTTCGACTAACCAAAAGGATCGATAAGTATTGTTTAAACCTTCTTCTTTGTCACCATAAAGAAACCGTTACATTCTCTCACACTTCTCTCAAAATCTAGGAAAAGCCTCAAGTAGCAAAAAACCAATCAAGAGAGCAAAATCACCTTCTTTCTGCATCAAAAGAAAAATACCTTCTATTTTTTTCTATTTCTTAAGCCAATAAATACCTTTCTACCATTATTAATAGGACACACTCGCTATTTATAATTCTTAAATATAGAGTTATTATCTATCAAAGAACCTCGTATGATTTCTATTTTTCATCTCATATGAGATTCTAAACAAGAGTCCAAACGAGATTTCTTTATATGATAAGGTGAGTCTTAATCTAATATGAATTCATGCAAGCCACAATCAATATTCTTCATCTTAGTTTGAATGCTCTCAAATCAACTCTCTTTAAATATACCATCTCCTTTGAGCCCAAGTAATTTACCTCATAAGATGAATAAAAGTTTATGTCAACCCTGAACTATATTAACTTTACTGTATTGCCTTTTTTACTTATAGAAGTTATATTTTTCGTACACGAACATACATATGCAGTTGATAAAATATATGCTATCACATTATTATTTCGTGCACATCGCCCATAAGCTTGAGTAGACTTCTTTTGAAATTTAACTACTTGTGAATTATCTTATGATTGAACCTGAAAAGATCTTGACGAAGAGTAATCAACTTTCATTACTTCTCATCTTTCTGCTCCACTTGCAACAAACTTTCTTTTATTTTTTCTTTGACTTGTAAAGACTATGTTGAATCAACATATCCTAAACCTCTTTTTACTATAATGAAAAGTTTTTTTTGTCATCAAATTTCTCCACTTTAAACTTAATATTCATCAATCTTGAGGTTATATGATCTTTCCTACAACCAATAACTTTGATACCAAATATTATAAATTCAAAGTCCTCTCCTAAGATCACACTTGGTTAGACCTAATATTGATGTGATTAAAGAACGTAGACATTCATAATAAAAATAACAAAGAAGTAAATAACTATAAGGCAAGAGGGTTTTACGTGAAACGGCAAAATCGCTTACATCCACGGAGAGAGTACCGAAAGTTTTTATTAATATAGTCAATCATCGATATAAGAGAGAACAAATTAATAAAATCACAAACGAGGATAATCACACTTATCATTCGACCCACTAAGAGGATCAATGTGTATAACTCAAACTTTCATCTTTGTCACTAAGAAGAAGCCATTATATTCTCTCTCTCACTTCTTTCAAAATTTAAGAGAAGCTTCAAGTATTGAAGAACCACCTAAGAGAGTAAAATCACTCTCTTCCTGCACAAAAATTGAGATACTCTCTGTTAAAACAATAAGTAGCTCTCTTATACCTTTTTTCAAAAAACCTCTATTAATAATTTTCAAAGTTAGAGTTTTTATTCGTCAAGAAACCTCATATGGTTTATATTTTGCAGATTCTAAACCGGAGTAAAAAAAAACTTTTTTTATGTGGCAAGGTGAGTCATAGTCCATTAAAGCCATAATCAACATCCAGTCTTTGGCTTGTGTATCAAATGAAGAGTGTCACTCAACTTATGCTCGTGTTTAGTACAGCCGAGCTCATGCTTGGCTCATCCTTGAACAAGATGAACCGAACACAAGTTAGCTCACATAAAAAAAAGTTTCTTGTTATTTATATATGGAATACATATATTTTTTGTATATTACACTTAAACTATATACATTTTATATAGTAAACTTAATAGTTCATATTTTTTATACATCAATATATATCTATATATATATATATATATATATATATATATATATAAACTATATATATATATATATAAACACATGCAGCTCAAATGAGCCGAGCCAAGTTGAACACTCTCTGTTTGGGCTCAACTCACTTAAGCTAAACTAGCTTGTAACCTGGCTTGCCAGATATATGAGCTACGGAATATTTTGAGCAATGCTGTCGGAATCAAATTGAATACGCTGATCTGAAAATCAAATAGCTTCTACACTAGTTTTCGTTAAAATTGGTTTTCCTTTTTGGTTTTTATAATATGATTTATTAGCTAATTGACTGTTTAGGCATTAAATGCATGTTTTAGAATTTGATTGAACCTTATATTATTTACATTATTAATGTATCTTCATAAATTTTCCATATTTTTTTTGAAATTCTATGTTTTTTATGATTTTTAAACTCTTTTAAAAAGTAAAAAATTTAAAAAGACTGATTCAAAAGGATTGATTCAATTCCAAATCGGCTCATTCTTTGAATCATTTTGAACAACAATTCAGTTCAGAAATTGATTCTGACGAGATTGATTTAAAAGTAGTTTTTATTAGAAAATCAAAATAATTTGAAAATGTACCTACTCTGAAAGCATCATAATTTTATCATAATATTATCAGGATATGTTAACGTGTTTCATTTATTTTGTGCTATTTCTATTTTTTCTTATATTTTATATATTTTCTGATAATTTAAATTTTATGTTGGCCTATAAATTCTTCTAAGATTTCCTATAAAACAAATCTTTTAAATTTATTGCAAGATTTCCTTGGTAAAAAAATCTTGATAACAATATATTATCTTTTTTTTTTGGAAAGAAATATGGATCCTTTTCTTTCTTTTTTCTTAAAAGAAATATGGTGCTCCTTTTCTGCTTGCACAAAATATGTCGTCGGATTCTGGCCGGTTTACTCGATGGTCGTAAGCTGGATCCATATCCAAGTCTGGATTTGGACCCCGGTAGAATGATTGTTTCAAACAGTGTACTGTCCACTATCTGATCCGATTCACATCACACGAATTCATTGATAAAGAGAGAGAGAGAGAGAGAGAGAGAGAGAGAGAGAGAGAGAGAGAGAGAGAGAGAGAGAGAGAGAGAGAGAGAGAGAGAGAGAGAGAGGGCAATGCAGCACGTAGGCACCTAGGTTTCGTGGATCCAGATTCTGATCCAAGTCAGACATGTATAAATACGAATCCATGTTTGGACTGTGGCTTGGTAGAGAAACCAACCTGATAAAATACGTCTAAAAATGAAAAAGGGTTTGGATTCCACTTTGATAATGTGGACCTGTGTAAGGATTCTCATTTTCCAATCTAGAACCGAACCAAAATAAAAAACCAACCCAGTCTTTAGATCCATATATAACAATGTGGTCCAGGTCTCGTGTCAATCCCACTGAGACCTCTGTTCCATAATACTTTCTAGGAACTTATATAGTACGGTTTGGGTCAACCAACTGGATTACCATATCTACTTTACTAGCTTTTGCAGATCCACAAGATTTGATTACACAAAATTAATTGAAACGCTGAAGGCTCTCAAACTCAAGTATGATGAAAATCAAAGACCTCAGGCATATAAGATTTTCACTTTGGTAAATTAAAGTTGGGGTCAATGGGGAGATTTGTTGGAGATTTCCGATCCAATTCAGGTCCAAAGTCCAATACGCCCATATCTGATTACGTAGGTTCGGACTCAATTAAACGAGATGATTATAAATTTATAATGCCTAGTCTAATAAAAAGGCACAGAAAAAGTTATTGTAATATTTCAAAAATGCCGTCATTTTATCATTATATATATTGATGCATTCGATTTTTGTCTTTTGAAACATACTAATATACTTTTTTATATTTTTTAAAGTTTTTAAATTTTATATGGTTATATGTTTTACTAAGATTTTCCTGAAAAACCATCAAAATTTTAATATTTCATGAGATTTCCCTTGCCGGAAAATCTCGATAGCAAGATTTCTTAAATTGATACAAATTAACGTTTTGAGGTGGGTCTGAAATATCCCAGAAGGTAAGATGTCTGGATCATAGTAACAAAAGATTAAAACGTCAAAAACTTGAAACGTTTTGAAAAAGTTTCATTTTTTGGGGTCAAAATATTGGCAACGATAAACAAATAAAAAAATTTTAATAATGAAGTTTACGAAGAAATACAAATAAAAGTATTTATAAAAAATAAAGACACTGTTTTTTTACAATAAGTGGCAGTTACAAACATAAATATCATGTTTAAAATGTGATATGTATGTTTTTTTATTTAAAAATTACACAACATTTTGAAAATTTTGCAAGAAATTATAGTTCAAAACTTTTTTGCAATTTCTTGCATTTTTTTTCACAAATTTTTTCAAAATATCGCTTATATTTGTCACATTGTACAAAGATTCCTCGTGGATTTTGGATCAATCCCACTTATATAAACGTGCACCTCCTTTTGCCTAATTAGTAATCAAATGTCATCAGACCACGGAATTGTAGGCTGCCAGGGCAGTGATCACCGGCTTGCTAGAGACTGTATGGAGCAGACTGATCTTGCCAAAGCTTAGCTCAACAAGGCTGCAAAAAAGGCTGCAAAAAGGATGAATAAATGGGCCGACCAAAAGCGCCCGCCCGGCCCGAAGAGTACAACTCCTCAAGCTACATCCAAAACGGACGATCGCCTTCCACGGCAAACACAAGGAACTCATTCTAAAATATGATGGGCCCTTTCCCATATCAAGAAAGTGGGAAACACTGCATACCAACTGGACCTTCCCCAAATCTACAAGGTGCACCCTGTCTTTCATGTGAGGCTAGGTTTCTGATCTTGGGGGCGGTTTTTCCGTATAAATATAAAAAAATGTCATCAGACCAGTTGCGACGTTTAGGTGGATTCACTAAATGAGGGATCATCGCACCTTTGGTCCGATGACAAAAAAAATTTGAAATAAATATGAGATGAGTTTCCATATTAAGTCAAGAATAGCTGCTATGTTCATACATTTCAACCACTTTTGAAGGGGAAGTGGTTGAAATGATTGAGGATTTGAAGAAATGGTTTATTCAGAGCTTCAAAAGCATGAGAAAAGGGGTGTATAGTTGCATAGTAGGGCCACATTTTGATTTGAAGTTTTTTGTTTTCTATTTCAAGCAAAGCTTTTTATTTTTAATAAATTAGGAGGTTACTATTTGGTAATTGGTATATTCCCATAAAGTTTCTAATTAGTATATTAGCCTATAAATATGGATGTAGTGATTTGATCTATAATCTAGATTTTTTTATGCCTTTGCTGCTTTCCTAATTTTGATTCATGAAGAAAAACCTTTATCAAACCGACTGTGGATTAAAGTCCAACGGCTCGAATTTAATTTTGACATCAAACAAAAATACTTAGTTCACACCTATAAAACTTTGGTAAAACATGCTTATAAATTGCAAACACATGATATAATGCCTGTTTTCTACTAGCAAAAATACTCAGATCACACCTATAAAACTTTTTTTTTATTGGAATACATATAAAGTTAGATCCACAAAAACCTTGAAAAAAAAAATAGTAACTTTTACTAGCTTGTGTATGCATCCGACTCTAGCAATATATATATATATATATATATATATATATATATATATATATATATATATATATATATATATATATATATATATATATATATATATATATATATATATAAAGGGGGTGGGGGGGGGGGGGGTTGCTGCTTACTCTGATTCATGCTTACTGCCAGCCTATCAGGCTTTTGAAGGTGTTTTTTTTTTATGTTTTTTCTCAAATCTAATCATATGTATGTGTTTTACATATGCTTGATTTTATAGAAATATATTCTTAGATCATCGATTCTGACACATGGGCATGTTTTTATAAGATTTGAAAATTGACAGTGTATAATTTTCATAAATATTTAAGATGAAAAAAATTATATTTTTATTAAAAAACATGATCTAAACATCATTTTACAGCAAAACTACCATGCTGAATGCATATGCAAGGCCAAAATTGTGAAAAATGCCCCGAAACCCCCTGTTTCCTCGTAGACTCCTAACTTTGGTATATATATATATATATATATATATATATATATATATATATATATATATATATATATATATATATATATATATTTGCTTTAAAATTAAAATTAAAATTAAGTTAGAAAGGACAAAGATGTCAATTTTGCCTGGACAAAATGACCGCATTGGACATATGATCGAGAATTGACAAATTGTTAGGTGTTCCCAATCGGAAGAACTATATTTTCTAGGTGGACACCACGATGAGACACAGATTTCCAAAAGTTTACTATCGATGGTACCCGAATATCAAGGAGGAAGCCTGTTTACTTTGTGTGCTTAACTTTCTAAAATATTTGATTAAAAGACGTGCTAATTTAATATTGGTTTGAGATGACCTTACTTTATTGTAAAGAAAAGTGTATTGTTTGTAATTATTCCTATATGGACCAATTGAGTAACTTATTCGAAATAATCACATGTGCTTCTCCTAGGGGGTGAAACGGGCCAAATAATTATAATATTAGGCGGTGATCCAAATCAGAATCTGGATCTGTACGAAACCCGATGTTATAGAAATGAATACATCTGAATATTAAATTACCATACGGGATCCAACAAAAAAATTGTTGAAAGCAGTGGGTTTAGATGTATAAATTGCAAATGGATCAAATTTGAGTCGGGCCCAATTGCATATCCAAAAAAGAAAAAAGACCCTGCACGTAGGGGTGTCAATGGGTCGGGTTTGACCTGAACCTGAACTGTACCACACACTATAGGGTCGGGGTTTGGTGATAAATAAGAAGGTCCGATTAATATATTGAGCCGGGTATGGTTTGTGAAATTTCATACCAACTTGAGCCCGATCTGAGTTCTGGCTAAGATCTGTAATTTTTCTATGTAAAAAAACTAAAAAATATTATTTTACTGGGTATGGTCGGAGTTTGTTTCATGTAATCTTTATAGGATACGGGTGTGGGTTCTCTTATGGTGAGTCCGATTGGACCCGAGTCCGGACCCTGTACCATCAAACTCAAATCAGGTCTGGGTTTGGTTTCCACCTGGGTCCGAACTAAACCCGACCCGTTGACACCCTTACCTGAATGAATTCAAACCCAAATCTGAAAACGGCTCAGTCATGTATAACTGAGTCTAATCCAGAGATACATATATAGATATTCGAGAATAATTGTTAGGATTTGATTGGAGGCCTGGCTGATGAATCGAATACATTTTGCACATCAATGCTATTGTCTAACACCGTGAGACCAAGAATATATACTGGATCTAGATGGGCCCTGCTCCAAATTCACCAGTTTCATTCTTGGATTGGATTTGGATCCAGTAGGTCTCAAAATCACGGATCCTGCAGGAAGAAAAAGAAAAAAGCACAGGGTTAGGAGATGTTTCATTTTTCCAATCCATTTCTAGATATATGATATTTGAATAACTAAGAAATTTTGGTGGTATTGGCTTTTCTTTCAGCCCATTAGACCATTAAAAAGGTTAAATTTGATGCCTTGTCGGTTAAGCTAGATAGCATGCCTTTCCTATACCTAGGATGGTTCCTAAATCAAAACTTGTATTATATTCGTTCATTTATGTATCCTTGATCAAACTGATCTCTTGTGGTCTCTTCATTTATCTACATGCACATGCAAATATGGTAAGAGTTAGGAGATAAGCTATTTATAACCTCATATATCCTTATGAAACTCTTGAAACCTATTGTTTTATATATTTAAAGTATATATAACGTGTATGATTTTATCATGAGAACTGAACATATTAGGCCTCATTTCTTGTTCTGCCCCATAGTTTTGAAGTGTCGTATGATAGATCTCAACCATTAGATGTGTTTATCATGCTCGATCTAGTGGGAATCGGACTCTTGGATCATGTTTTTTCAACCAAAAAACATGTTTTTAAGGGCATAACCCCTTTAGCCCAAAAGGGATCTACTCGTTGAAGAACATCACAAGTTCGATTCCAAGATTATGCATCTTTTGCTACAAGGTTGAAGCTAATGGAAAACTCTCCCTGGTGTGTAGGGGGAAGGATTCCTTTTATTTTTCACTGCAGACACCTGAACCAGAATAGTGGTTTCTTCTCGTTATCCAAAAAACAAATGCCTAACCTTTTTTATATAGTTGTAAATCTTTTTACAGATATTGCCTAAAAGATGAGGCTCTTGATGGAACTATCAATTAAAACAATGAACCAGTGGATGTTTGTTAAGGGTACGTATAGTTTGCCTATGTGGAAAGCGATTGGAAGAAATTTAAACAAGAAGCAAGTATCCTCTTAAAAAGGGTCAAAGCAAATAGTAAGCATTTGGATGAAAGAATGTCGATGCAAAGGAAAACATAACAGGAAGCAATACAGCCTGATCCAACTCATCCCTTATGGCATCTCTTATCCTCATACCTCCTCTGATGTCTCATTGATGCAAGCTGCTTTGATCAAATGACTCAGATGGTTTCGGCATGGTCGATTTAATAGGAATCGACCTTTGGATCACATTAGATTGCCGAAAAAACCATGATTTTTTAAATTACAAAATTTCCATGTTTTTTCGACCGCTGATTTTTAAATCATCAAAAAATCTTGCATGTAGGTCTGATTTGATCTTCATTTTATTGGACAATATAGATCACATCTATGGGGTTATATTTGATCAAGATACCATGCATGCATCAATGAGATATATGATAATTGGGATGACTTTGGGGGTATACCAAGACTGAAAGGGAAGCTTAAGGAGTCTATTGAAGAAGCAAGTTCAATGGAAAACATGTTTCCATTTTGGAAGCAAACTTCCGAGCCACTAGCTAGGTATGCCTCCTTGTAACAATTAATTTAGTTGAATCTAGGAAGAAGCAAGTCAATGGTGCAATACCATCAAAGGATTCATTTTCCACTCATTATGAGATCATGGGTGCAAATGCAATCCAACAGAGGTTGGGCCCACCATCTTGTCTTGGCTAGGCATTACAGCAGCTTTGTGCGTTGCACATTAGACTTTTTAATGCAAGTATTTGCTTTATTCTTTTGATTCCATAATTTCTTATTCTTACTTCCTGAATCTTCTTTTATGGCCTGTGATTCTAAATCATTTTTACAATTTGAAGGTCAGGGCCACATACTTTCAATAGCTAGTTTTCTATTGTTTGTTAGGACAATGATAGATTCCGGAGAAAATAGGAGGAATTTTTTCTTTAGATAAAAAATAGGGAGGAATGAGATTCTCAGCCATGGGGCCCCGGTCATTTTTTATTGTGTGTTATTTTTAAATACACAAGCAGGTGATATGAACAATTATGGTAGCTAGACAACCCCACGAAGAATGTCAAAAAAGGAGAGAGTGCGTAGATTGTCAAAACTCAAACAAATATCAGCAAAGTCAAGAAATATTGTTTGAGAGATTTGTCCAACAATGCCCATTCCTGCTGAAGATCAATTGAGTCCTTTAGTCAACTTGGCTACGTTAACTATTTGTTTAAAGCTGGACCTTATTTGGCCTTTTTAATGTTAGCGACTAGCCTTTAACGGCGACTTCAAAGTCGCTATTACAGGAGATAATGGCCAGAATTAAATTCTGTTATAGCTTGTAACGGTAACGTTGATGTCGCCGTTATAACCTATAATGACGACTTTGAAGTCATTGTTATAGGCTTTAATTGGGTTAAAACCTATAACAGCGACTGTTATAGGCCTTAAACCCAGTGGCGGAGCCAGGAGTTTTTCGTTGGGTGGGCAGACCTCGGGTCTCGGGGACAATGCTATGGTCTTGAAGGATGATCCTTTTATTCGGATCAATGGCAGAGCCAAAAAAATTTGGTTGGAGGCACAATCGTTGGTGAAGAGATAAAACTTAAATAAGTCTTTGGATTATATTGAAATCTATTGGTTATCAATGTAAAAAAAAATCAGCAATATTTATCACAATATACTCAAATCATTTGAGATCAGTCTTGCATACATTCAGCTCAAATAAACAGCAAGGAACCAGAACATTACGCTGCTTTCCGAAAGCAGCTTCTAAAGCTTAAAACGCACAATCCAGAACCCGGTTGAATGCAGATTCGAACTCGGGGAGTGACAGACGCGGGTCCAGATTAGGTGGAAGCTTAGGGTGTAACCGCTGCCACGGGAAGACATAAACGTGTCAGCACCACTTGTTGATTGCTGTCCTGGGTGAGTGCTCGCCACCTAAAACAAACTGCATCTAAATGACAACACACCACGAACGATAATATCCAGAACAAATTGCTGGATTAAAAGTATACATACACTTATTTTCTGTTTGTCACACACCAGACAAATTAAAACACACATAGTGGTAGGCATTAGCATACAAGAGTTAAAATCAGATTCTTTGTTTCTTTACGAAATATCGCTGGAGGCACAATATTTTTTTTTTCGGTTTCAAATTCTGGGGTGGGCGACTGCCCACCCCTGGCTCCGCCACTGCTTAAACCTGCACAACTAAATATATATATATATATATATATATATATATATATATATATATATATATATATATATATATATATATTATAAATATATATTAAAATTACTAGGTTTCATAAACGTTCTGACGCAGTCATTTACAGAACAGGCCAAAAAAAAGGTAGCCTCAAGTTGTTCTCTGTAAGGTAAATTTGAGATCAAGTTCAAATGAAACTAAACGAGGATCATTGGTTAGCAAATAAGATGCAATGTCAGATTCCACAGGAATGTATTACAATCCTAGTCCCTCAAACATTTGCACGCATTTTTCACAGAAGAATGGAAGATAAGGTAGAGAAAAATATTACATCAGCAAAGGATAAAAACAGAAAAATAAAATAGAACTATTAGGGTATATTTGATGGCTTGTCCAGGGTTGGACAACATGAACAAAAAAGATGGAATAGAACATTGGTTATGTTCGTTCTGTAACAACTGTTTCAAGTCTAACGTTTGTTTGGACCGTATTCAGATGCATGCTATGTTTTAAATGTCCGTTGTTTGATGATGATGTACGGACAACCGCCAGTGACATTAAGGGTGGAGATCTGAGCTTAGATGGGGACTCCGGCGAGCTGCTCCTTGACATCGGCGACGGCCATTGTCGGACCCGGCCAACGCATGGCGAGCTCGAGGGCATCCCGATTCCTCACCGAGACATGGGCCTAAGGCGGGTTGGGGCTAGAACCAGGGCCGAAAACCCCAAAGAAATGGCACAACCCCTGTCAGAGGGCCTGCTGGGCTTGTTCCCCGTCTGATTGCATGACACCCACCATGAATCGAATCGACCACCACATCCTCACCATCTCCGGCAGAGGGATAGGTCTCCTCTTCCGCCACCGCTGACGACCGTTGATCTGGCATGCAATCATGCATCTATAGGGTTTCAGATAGGGTTTGAGACCTTGCGAAACCGTTGACAATACGACAACGATCTAGAATCTTCAATTGGGCATCCTTGATATGCAAGGGGTCTCCGAAACAGACGACAGAGATCCAGTCGAGTTGATTGTGAAGTTTGGGGATGTCAGGGAAGAAGTCATGCTTGATGATCCGCTTGATCATTGCGATGTAGGTGTCCTCCTCGAGGACGGTCGGCTGGGAGGCATGGCGCCGCTTTGGCAATAGAGCAGAGGAATTGGAGGCGAAGTCTGAGTTAGGGCTTTGGGGGGGACCGATGGATTATGAAAGGGAGAGATGGTGAGGGTATTGGCTGGGAGTCGCCAACATCGTCGCTGGCGGTGAGATTAAATGCTAAAATATGAGAAGAATTTAAAGGAATAGGAAACTCACACAGAAATTACAAAGAATGGAGAGCTCTTCCTCCTCCTCTACATCATCGTTGACTTCTCTTCCTTAAGCGATCGATATGGAAGGGGCAAGGGGGTGGCTAGGGGGAGGCCGGAGGAAGAGGAGGACATGGAGATTGAGGCGGCAGAGGAAGAGGAGGGCGCCGAGCTCGGAGAGGAGGTAGTCGGAGAGGTTGCAGGAAGGGAAAGCAAAATATTTTTATTTTAAATTTGTTCCCTTCGTTCGTAGATCAAAAATTACACACGATAATGGATGTGATGGATGTGTGGAACGCCATCCGTCGCATCCAATGTTTGTTAAAAATCATGTTTTTGACGTCTTTTTCATCCCGTGCGATGCACGGGACAAGCCATCAAACATACTCTTAAAAAACTAAAACCATAATTAAGAAAACTACAAAAATCGTCAATGAGCAAAGCACAAACAATTGAACGAAAGCAAAACCAGATGTATATGTGAAAGTAACCACTAATGATGTTTGCATAAGCATGTATATATGACCTAGAAGGTTTTAAACCAAATTAGGGCACAAAAATCAAAGGAATAAATAAAATTAGAAACACCACTCCCATTGCAAAGTGACTATTGTCATCAACAATTTCATTAAATACTGCAACACATCATCAAACATAACAAACTAAACCTTGTTCTACAATACATAATATTCCGCTAGCATGAAAATCAACACAAGCAAAAATAGGAAAGAAGAAAATCTGTAAAGAATCATATCAATGAAATACCAAAGTACTAACATAAACAACCAAAAATGTATTACAAGAAAATAATTTAAAAAGACAATAGCAGGGCACGAGATATAAGAGAGCAAACATGAAATTATCAAGAAAATTTCTCTTTTTTGGTGACATATTGCATTTGTTCAACAATGATGAAATGTTAAACATGTAACTACACTTTACTTAAGCCCTTTTTAGGATATTGTAATAATATTGTGATATTGTCAACTTATTGCTTATATATATATATATATATATATATATATATATATATATATATATATAGATAGATAGATAGATATAGAGAGAGAGATCACTGAAAATGACAAAAAATATGAAAAATATGTAATACATAAAAGCATATATATATATACTTATTTATTTATTTATATGTTAGATATACGTATATGTGAAAGTAACCACAAGCACCTAACATCAAGTTGTACTAGCCTCAACATGGACATTTTGAGGTACCCATGTTATACAGTACAAACTCCAGTTCTTTTACAAGTTACTATTGAAAATACTGTGAAACACGCAACATACACACTACAAAAGATAATCTAACAGTGAGAGACATTTAATACTGAGAGTGTTTAACACAAGGTAAAAACTTAAGATTAAACATAGAGGCTACAAGACCATTATATAGAGATAAAAAGCACTCATAACTGCTCCTTCTCATTAGGAGCCACTACCCCACTAACGCACGACTCTTGTAACTCACAGAAAACTGACTCCTTAAGTTTAGGAACCACATCACACGTGGTTTATAAACTACTCTCTCTCACACACACTAACCCACTACTTGTGGTTACACATTCACGTAATCCCCTTTTTGCATCAGACTCTATCACTCCCCCTTGATGCAAAACTCGATACACTTAAAGTGGATCTGAATTTCACAAACTTTGAATAGCTGAGTGCTTTTGTAAATCCATATGCAATTTGATCATTTGTAGAGCAATATTTCATTGCTACAGCTCCATCGGCGACAACCTGTCTAATAAAATGATGATGCAACTCAATATGCTTAGTTCGCCCATGGAACACAGGGTTCTTTGTCATGGCAATGGTTGTTTGGTTGTCACAATAGAGTTCTATTGCATTTTCCTGTTCTTGACGCAAGTCTCCAAAATTCTTCTTATCCAAATAGCTTGACACACAGATGTATTCATAGCAACATACTCTGCTTCTGAGGATGAAAGTGCCATTGTTGCTTGCTTCTTTGACATCCATGACACGGCTCTTGATCCAAGATTAAAGATGAATTCACTTGTGCTTTTCATGTCATCTACAAAACCACCCCAATCATTGTCAGAAAAGCCAATTAATTTGAAATCAGGAATTGATTGGTACCAAATCTCAAACATAATGAAGGACCCGCTTTGTCGTTCCAAGATGATGTATCATGGGACACTGCATAAACCTTGAGATTAGGCCGACATGAAACACGATATCTGGACGTGCCTGTGTAAGATACATTAGCCTTCCAACTAAGCTTCTATACAATTGTTTATCAGCCTTCATAGTACCATCGTGTACTGATGATTTCTCATTAGTATTCATGGGAGTGGAACATGGCTTGCATGACACCATATTAAATTTCTCAAGTAAGTCTAAAGCATACTTTTCTTGAAAAATAAAAATACCATCAACACTTTGTTGAACTTAAAGTCCAAGAAAATAATGCAACAACCTTAGATCTGACATTTCAAATTCTTACATCATGTTTACTTTAAATTCTTCAGAAAGTGTACTCGACGAGCCTGTATAAATTATGTCATCTACATAAATACAAATTATAAAAAATTCAGTATTTGTTCTTTTTATATACAAAGTGTGCTCACTCTCACTTTTGTGAAATCCTCTTTGCATTAGGTATGAGTCCAATCTCCCGTACCAGGCTCACAGTGCATGTTTAAGGCCATAAAGTGACTTTTTCAACCTGTACAAATTCTCTTCCTTTCCTTTAACAACAAATCCATGTGGCTGGCAAACATAGACCTCTTCTTCCAAGAACCCATTCAAAAATGCAAACTTTACATCAAATTGAAAAACTGACCATTTCATATGAGCTGCTAATGCCAAAATAATTCTAACAGTTTCAAAATGTGCAATAGGAAAAAAAAATTCTGAAAAATCTGCTCCAAATTCTTGAGCATACCCCTTAACGACTAACCTTGACTTGTATTTTTGCACGCTCTTATCACCATTATATTTAACCTTGTAAACCCATTTCACACCAATAGCATTTTGACCTATGGGTAAATCTACAAGTTCCCAGGTATCATTTTTTTAATGGCTACTATTTCTTCTTCCATGGATCTTACCCATTCTTGTTTTCCACTAGCATCCTCGTAGCACATAGGTTCTTCAACCAATATGGCTAATGTACAAGATTCATAAATTTCTTTTATGGATCTTACCTTTCTAGGCGATGAATATGTATCCTCAATACCAGCTTACCACCTCTTTCACCAACTTGGTCTTTACAATTGTATTTCTTGAAGCTTCCAACGTCTTATCAGACACAAGGAGAATTCCTCCCATATTTGACCTATTTGTATCTTGATTCCAATTCTAAGAGCTTAATTCATCAAAAATAACATCACAATAAATAATTAAACTCTTAGTTGTTGGATTATATAATCGATATCCCTTTGTTGTGTCACTATAAAAAAAATGCATTTCTCACTTTTCTTATCCATCTTGTTACGATCACTATAATCAATCAAGGAATAAGAAACACAACTGAAAATTCTTAAATTACTCACATTTGGCTTTCGTTGCCACCACACCTCATATGGAGTCATGTTACGCACAACTTTTGTTGGAGATATATTGAGTAAGTATACTGTTGTGTTTACTGCTTCAACCCAAAATTCGTTTGGGAGTTGTTTTTTACTCAACGTGCTTCTGGCCATTTCTACGACTATACAGTTTTTTCGCTCAGCTACACCATTTTGCTCTGATGTTTTCCTTACTGTTAGCTGCCTGTGAATTCCATTCTTCTTGCAAAAATCTTTAAAATTATTAGATAGAAATTCTCTCCTCTACCTGTATGTAGACACTTTATGACATGCTCACTATCCTTTTCTGCAAAAGCTTTGAAATCCTGAATTTTTTTAAATGCTTCTGGTTTGTGAGAAAGAAATAACACCCAACTCATGCCAGTAAAATCATCAATAAGCAATAAAAAATATCTACTATTGTTTAAGGATGGAGTGTTCATGGGCCCACAAAGGTTTGAATGAACTAACTCAAGAGGGTTTTTGGTTCTCCACGCCTTTTCGATGAAAAACGACAAACGATGTTACTTCCCATATACACACCCTTCACAGACTCCTCCACTGCATGTTACACTAGGCAACCCCAAAACCATATTTTTGGTTCTTAGTATTTTCAACCCATTATAGTGTAAATGTCCATACCGTAAGTGCCAAAGATGTGAAGTCCCATCATCTTTGTCAATCAAGGCAACATCATTTACGTGTATAAATTCAAGAGAGAACATTCTATTAGGTGTCATCTTGACTCTGATAAGAGCTTCACTATCTATTTTCCTTTTTCTAATTTCACATACTCCATCATAAAAATTAAGTGCATAACCATTCTCAATCAATTGTCCAACACTCAATAAATTGTATGATAAACCAAGTATGTAATAAACATCATGAATCATCCTTTTATTACTTGATTTAACGTCAACTTCAATAATTCCCTTGCCTTCACTTTGCACCTATTTGTTGTTTCCAAGCCGAACATTTATTCTCATGGATTCATCAATATTATGAAAAACTTTTTTTCACCTGTCATGTGGTTACTACAGCCACTATCTAGAAACTACATATTATTAGCCCTGATTTTCAATTGAGCAAGGAAAATATTACCTTGTTCTCGTTCTTCAGCGACATTGACCTGCTTCCTTGTTTTCTCTCAACATTGTGCTTCCACGTGCCCATACTTCTTGCAATAATAGCATTGTTTGTCTTTATAACTCGACCTTTGATTATTTCCATTGTGCTGACCCATTTCAAATCTCCCACAACCGGCCACAATATCCACCTCTACTTCTTCCTCTTCCTGCATATTTGTTCTTTAAGGATCCTTCGTCACTTGCTTGCTTGTTAAAAATTTCTACCTTGGCCTCAAATGCATTTTCAATACTTTTCTCGGTTGACCTATTTCACCTAACCTCATGTGACAAAAGAGACCCCATTAATTCGTTAATAGAATAATCACTCATGTCCTTAGATTCCGTTATAGCTGTGACAACATGATCAAACTTTGGCGGCATACTTCGTAGGATTTTTTCTACTAGCTTTTTATCATCAATTATTTCTCCAAATGTTCTCATTTGATTTACTATAGTAGACATTCTAGAAAAAAAATCTTGCACAGACTCATTTTCTTTCATTAACAGGGTCTCAAAATCTCTATGAAGTGTTTGGAGTTTTACAGTAGTTACCTTACTATCTCCATGATAGGCTTTCTTCAAAATAGTTCACGCTTCATTCGACTTGGTAGCTGCCGCAATTCGAAGGAAAATACTTTCCGTCATGGCTTGCTGCAAAATGAGAAGGGCTTTGGCATCCCTTTTGCGCAACTCCTTTACTTCAGTTGCTGCCTTTACTGTTGCCTTTGACCTTTGTGTCTCTATAAAACCATTTTCAACTTGATCTCAAAGATCTTGATTGATGAAAAACGTTTTCATCTTAATACTCTAAAATTTGTAATTCTCTCCATTAAAAATAGGTACCAATGCATGTGAAAGATTTATAGAGTTTAGATTCATATTGTTGGACATCATGAATTACACCACGTAATTACAAACCAACTTGAAGATCCAGCTTCGGCAACGATCTTTGCAATGCTCAAACACACCCAACTCAATTGAACCTGACTTTGATACCAAAACTATTGAAAATACCATGAAACACGCAGCATACACACTACAAAAGATAATCTAACAGAGGAAGATGTTAATATTGATACTGTTTAACACAAGGTAAAAACTTAAGATTAACATACATACTACATGACCATTGATAAAAAGCAAACTCATAACTTCTTCTTCTCATTAGGAGCGGCTACCCAACTAACACACGACTCTTGTAACTCACAAAAAACTGACTCCTTAAGTTTAGGAACCACATCACACGTGGTTTATGAACTACTCTCACACGCACCCACTACTTACGGTTCCACATTCACGTAACCCCCTTTTTGCATCAGACTCTATCAGTTACAATATAGATCTGACTGTGTCCATAAATATTATAGCACATTCACGGTCCGTGTTGGCATTTTTGTGTCAAAAAATGTAAACACACAAAGAGTGAAGCATGAATCTCGCATAATGCAGAATGATGAAAGTTGAGCTTGAGTTTTGAACATGTGAACATATGTCACATTGTCTAAGCAATATTAGAAATTAATGTCATTTCAATGGATTGTATGATCAGATCGATACACCTATAAGGCTGTAACAAATAGGCCATTGTCTATATGTTCACAAGATTGATACACCTATAAGGCTATAACAAATAGGCCGAGTCTCTCATGTCCCTGAGTCTCTCGAGGCAGAACTCGGCATCCCACTTCCTGGCCTGCTCCTGCTTCAACTGCTCCTCCTTGGCTGCCGCCTCCTCATCTCGCTGGACCTCTCGATTCTCCTAGTTGTAGACGTTCCATTTCCTCTGAGGAAGGTTTTTGAGCCCTCCATGCCCTCCCATCGCTCGCCCCCCCTCCTACTTGATTGAACGACTGGGCCAGAGAGAGACCTTCTGGAAGTTTCGTCTTGGGGGAGCTCCTCCTCCCATTCCGATGAAGGCTTCTGCAACAATGAAGGGAGAGAAGGGCGATAGACGACAGAGACAAAATGGAGAGAAGGGGTTAATGCACGGAGCACCAAAACCCTAATGACCAAAGGAGGGAGCCTCTTTATATATTGACAATATATAAAGGCGACATGCAACGTCTCCATTGCCTTGTTTTTAACAAAGACTTTTTTTGTCGTTGTTAAAGAGTAAACCTATTAACGGAGACGATAGAATGTCACCATTATTGGTCTACAATGGCGACATGTTGCAGTTATAAAGTAAGCCTATTAACGGCAGCACTAGAGTGCCGTCGTTATTGGTCTATAAGGGCGACATTCGATGGCTGTTAAATATTGTTGTGAAAGTGTTTTAATGGAAACAGCCATTAGATATCGCGGTTATAGACTTAGCAATAACAGGGATAACACAAGTCGCTGTTATAGACTTTGTCTATACCGGCGATATTTAAAGTCATTGTTATAGAATGTGTCTATAAGAGCCACATTTGTTGTCGCCATTATTGCTAAGTTTATAACGGTGACTTTTGTTGTCATCGTTAAAAACACAGTTTCTTGTAGCATGAGTGTACTCCATTTTTAGTTGTTTTTCTCAAATTTTTAGGGTTTTTTGTTTGGAGCTTCTAAAAAGAAGAGATCTAACCCGAATAAATTGGTTTATGCTTTTTTTATGGTTTTTTTTTTGTTTGGACTTAGGGTTTAGCTTCTAAAAAGAATAGATCTGGTACGATGTAGATCAATTTATGTTTGGGTTTTTTAGGGGGTTTTGTTTGATAGGGTTTTGCTTCTAAATAGAACAAAACAAGTTTATGATTTTCTTTTAGGGGGTTTTGTTTGGACTTATGGTTTATGGTTATTTTTAGGAGTTTTTGTTTGGTAAGGTTTTGCTTTTAAAAAAGAATAGATATGGTGAACATATCGGTTTTATGATTTTCTTTTAGGGATTTTTGTTTGGAGTTAGGGTTCATGATTGTTTTTTAGGGTTTTTTTATTTGAACTTAGGGTTTTGCTTTTAAAAGAACAGATCTGGTGCATTTATATCAGTTTATTTGTGTTCTTAAAAGGGCATATGATAGTTTTTCTGGAAACCATTGTTTGATGTGGGGATATTGATGGGATTTAGTCTAGATTGTGGGGTTTTTTTTTTTTTTTTGGGGGGGGGGGGTGCAATTTGACGTACGAATATGGCATTGGTGGATTGCTTTGCTTCTTTTTTTCTGTTATATCTATTTCTTTATGGTTTTCAATATTGAATGCTAAAATTAGAAGTGTATTAGATGCCTGTCTGCTTATTTGAAGTTAAATGAATTTGTTCTTTGTTTTTTCACAAGGCTTTTTATTGCTATGATTTGATAAAATATATTGAAAATTGTTGTACTAGGGTTGAATCTTCTCTAGCTATAAACTGATTATTTTTTTATTGCTAATTGATGGGTTATATGCATAAGACTATTTTCATATATGTTTGTTTGATTTTTGCATTGCCATGAGAATTGGTTGTCTCAAAAGCCTAGAATTACAACAATCGAATCTCTCCAACTGTGTTAAGCAATAAGCAACTGTGTTAGGCACTTGAAAAAGTTCTGAACCTGTTGGGTAACTCCAAATTTTACCAATAATTTGTTATCTGATTCTGGTGAACAAACAAGGTATTTCACCTCTCCATTAGGAGCTACAAAGATCACAGCCAATTCAAACTTATCAGATGTGAAGCTTGTGTTGTCCATGGTCTTGCTAAGCACTTTTAACACAAACTGAATTGCCTCTTCTCTCATGATGTCATCCTTATATTCCTGGTTAAGCATGGACTGTGCACATATGTGAGAATGATAGTGTCCCAAATTTAACATTTTCTTTCAAACTCACTTGATGGGCTTACTGTTTAATCCTCTGCGCAACCCCTGAGTCAAGAAAAGCTTACCTTCAAATGTGTTGGCATTGAATTGCATTGAAATTTTGTTGTTCATAGTTGGTATTTTATGACATATTCCGTTGGCATTGAATTTAGTTTACTTTTGGTTTAATTAAATTACGATGCAAGAGTAAAAGCAGAGTATCCTTGCGATGCAGCATTTGGAGTATGCTTTTTCATACCACGTTTTTAAAACATCTAAATATAAAACTCTTCTAGGTACAAACGGAATGTGTGAGATTTTCAGAAAGGAAAATGGACTTATGCAAGATTTAAGAGAACTTGTGCAGGTTTTCCAATCCTTTCTTCTGTTATTGCTGTCAAAGGCTTTGAAGCACCATTTTAGTTGCACATCCATATTGTTAAGTTTGAAAGAAGGAAAAAAACTCACAATTTCTATCTTGGACCTTGAAGAGAGTGCTAGATTTTCTTGATACCTTGCCTTTTTCTACCTTGCTTCTTAATTTATGGATCCTTGATCTTTTTGTCATACTTTAGAATTTTGATGTAACAACTCAGCTTTCCATTGGATTGGGTCTTTATAGGGCCGTGCTTAATAGCTTAGATCTAATTAAAATATTTCCTTTCTCCAGTTTTACATGGTAGTTAGTGGTGGCTATGTCAAAATTAGTGTCCACCAACATTACTGTAATGATTGTTGATGTAGATATTGACATGTATATTCTATGCTAGAGAGAGCAAGGGCAAATATAATTTTTTAAAACCATAAAGGGGAAAAAATTTCTGCAAAGTAGTGTATAAACTTGAAAATGCAAGTGTAAACTTGTTTCCTTTATATATATAGATTTTATTGAGGAGGCTGAAGTCCAGATGAGTAATTGAAATTTAGTGATTGTTGTTGTTTGCATGGCGTTGAATGAAAAAGGTATGATCTTTACATGAATCATGATGCATTTTGAAGTCATTCACTTGGTTGATATGTTTTTTATTTTGTTATCAATACATACGTCATAACTGATGGGTATCCTTGGATTTGGAAAAGATTGCAAGAATTGTTGAATGTTATGCTTTATCTTGAATATTCTCCCTTATTGTGTGATTGAAATGTGCATAAAATTTTCCTTCTTTTTTTCCCTAAATCAATGATAACCGTTACACTGAGACTTGTTATACAGTTATACTGCATTATCGTGTTGTAAGGGATATGAAGTACAAGATCTATCTTTGAATATTCATCTACCTTAACATAAGGGAGAATAGGGGCACATTTGTAAATATATCTCATGGTTCTGCTTTCACTTTCTTATTGCAGAAATATAAAATCATTCCATTCAAGGTCCCACATAAATGGTTTTCCTAAGAACTGTTATAAGGGTTGGGAAATGAACCTGTGCTAATAATGGAATCATTTTCCCCCATGTGCACATTCCATTTTTCGCAAGTGGGAGTACAACTTTGAGTGCAAATTTTTTGAGCTTCCAATTGTATTTGTTGATTACAGTGACCTGGGATATTCTTCATGGAGATAGTTAACTTTTTGTGAAAGAAATACTTTCCTCTTGTTGCGGTACTCGGTAGTATGTTTTCACACTTAGCCATAAAAGCTTGTTTGTTTGTAATTTATGCACATGCTCTGCCTTCTTGAGAAAGAAGAAGAAAATCTTACTGCTTACTATGACTACATTGTAATGCTTATCAAATTTGTAACTTTCATGTCATTTTAATGAGTGGTGAAATTTATTTTAATGGGATATTGAAATTTTGTAGAACATATTGCATCATTGCCGCTGGATTGTCCCCGGATATGTAATGGGTGGGCCAAAAATCCATAGTAAACTTGTTAAAACATGTAAAATGGTAAACAGATCGGTCATACAATTCAAAATGAATTGATCTGACCCATTATCCATCATTTTAGACATACAATAATATTTGGATCCATATCCAATGCCAAACAACATTTTTGCATGTTTTGATATTTGGGTCCAATTCGAGTTTCACATTCGAGGCAAAACTCTTTATTTGGAGAAAGAAAATCCATGATTTTAGAAATACCTTCGTAATTAGATCCATACCCGAGCCAAAAATACATAATAAACTTGTTAAAACATGTAAAATGGTGGATGGATCGAATCATACGATCCAAAACGAAGTAATCAGACCCATTATCCATGATTTTAAACATACTTTCGTAATTGGATCCATATCTGGGCCAAAAAATCATAATAAACTTGTTAAGACATGTAAAATAGTGGGTGGATTGGGTCATACGATCCAAAATACAGTAATCTGTGTCTATCCAAGTTGTTCGCACATTGTTACCAAACAATAGACATTTGGAACACAGGATTAGAGTACGGTCCAAACAAACATTGAACTTGGTACAATTGTTATACAACAAACAAAACCAGTGTTTTGTCCGTTCTTTTTGTTCATTTCTTTCAATCGGGGACAAGCCATCAAACAAGCCTTGAGTGTCTGAGTATCCACTCAAATGACCTTTAGCGGCATGAAAGGGGCCTTTAGTAAAAGGTCATTTGAACATAAATGCACGCCGTTGAAATCCAATTTGTTCGCCCATTTGTAGGCATAGGCAGCTATATCTACCCTCTTTCCTCCTCACATATATATATATATATATATATATATATATATATATATATATATATATATATATATATATAGAGAGAGAGAGAGAGAGAGAGAGAGAGTAATGTGCTCATTCTGCCCTCTTAAACCCCTTTAAAAACTTGTAGTTTTCGGTATTTTTTCTCACATCTAACACCATTGACGTGATCTATAGGTTTGTTTAATGGGAACCAATTTTTGGATCAGAATCTGACTTGTATACAGTTTTTTCAGTTGGTGACTTATATATATATATATATATATATATATATATATATATATATATATATATATATATATATATATATGTGCGCTAGTTGTTGATTCCATGCGAAATTTGTTTACTTTCTATTCCGTGTTTCTGATTCCTAGGGAGGTATTAACCATTCGAATCTCGAGGGGAACACATAAAATACCCCTAACCCACTAGATGTGATCCTTAGTGTAGTCATAGCCTGCTTCATGTTGTGGGAAGCGACAACTCCCTTGTAAAGTATATAATATCCAAAGACGTCACCAAAACTCAAGTGAAGAAAAATAATTGTTACGAGTAGGGATAACTCCCCACGTTGAGTTGTTGTAAGCGACACAGATTGAACTAGAGGGGGCATGTGCTGCAATGATGGGCTTGCTCCCTCACAGACAAGCACAAAATGATATGTAGTTGGGGTCAACTCCTGCCACTTGCCAATCAGTTGCCCACCATATTTCAACCAAACTGGGTACTCATATACAAAGACATGGGCTGATTCCTGGGGAGATGAAAAATGGATGGGATTTGGGGGCCCAATGAATGTGATCATTGTTCAGCCTGACCCATATTTGGGTCTGATTCATTAATTCTTATTGCAATCATAGTCACAAGTATCAGTGATATTTTGATAATATCACAAAATTATGATGGTATATTTAGAAAAAGCTATAAATTCTAAACAAATTTTTGATGCCTTTAAAATAATGCTACTTTTTTGAAATATCATGATATTCATAATGTTTGTGCTTCAAATTTTTTATTTTTGTTTATATAATACTCAAGATTTTCAACAAAAACAATTTTCTAATTTGGGATCGATCAGGATTACAGTGATAAACTATTGTGGTTTTGAGCCTTTGCTCAAGATCACAATATGTCAAATCCGATATCAATGTGATTAAGGAATTCACATAAATACAATAAAATCATCAGAGAAACAAATCATGCACAAAAAATACAAAGGTTTACATGGTTCAACAATATAGCTAGAGTACCTGAGAGTCTTTATTAATATAAAATCAATCACCAATATAAGAGAGAACAAGTAAACCTACAAGTGAGAACAACCACATCTTTTTTTTAGGTTCACCAAAAGATCCACACATACAACCAAGGTCTTCTTTCTCAATCACCAACAAAAAGCAGCATACCTTCGCTCTCACACTCCTTTCAAACCCCAAGAAAAGCCCAAACCCTAGAAAGCTTACACAAGAGAGTTACTCTTATAGACTTATTCTCAACACACTAAACACCAAAAAGAGAAAAACCCACTCAATGTGTAAGCCCCTCTCTTCTTATTTTCTCTATTTTTTTCCTTATTCAACAATAAGGGTGGCGATTGGGCTGGGCTACCTGTCGGACTTTGGGTACCCGGCCCAAATTAAGTCGGACTTGGGCTGCACTTTGCAGACCAGGCACAAATAAAATTGGGTCAGGCCCTAATGGGTTAGGCCCATGTATAAAATGCACAGGGCCCAACAGGTCTGATTCATTAACTAGGCTGGGCTTAAAGGGCACGACCCAACCGGAGCTCGATTATAACTGAGTCACGCTGGGCTCAGGCCTCAATAGGGGTTGGGCCCTAATCGGGCTGGCACTGACTGATCTGATGTCCACCCCTATTCACCAAGGAACTATACGGTTCCTTGTTTCTATATTTCATTCACAATTACTTTTGCAAACCAAGCCCCAAAAAGACATGCATCGAATATATGGCACTCAAAGAAACCCATGTTCAAACCACACATAACATTCTCTATCTTTGCATGGACACAATTCATCCTGAATCAATACCTCTCCATGGGGCCCAAGTAGTCTAACTCATAATATGGACCAAGTTCAGACGAACCATGAGCTTTATAATTTTCACTATCTAATCCTTTTCACCTACTTAAAGAACTTTTCTTATACATGTTCACATGCTCAACTAACATTGCGTACACTATATGTTTATTATCTAGTGCATGTTGCTCGAGTCTGAGTTGTCTTCCTCTGAAATGTAACAACCATCTATAATAAACTAAACATAAAAAGATCCTGGTAAAAAACTTGAAAGACAAAATATTAGAGAGAGCTCTTAGTCTCATACAAAAAAAAAACTCAAGATAGGTAAGCACTTAAAAGCATCAATTTATTGAATAATATTCTTCACTTATACTTAAAATATATAGTTCATAGGTATATACAGAGTTAGCGGCCCTTTTTACACACCTCTCATGCATAAATGATAACTTTTAGCCTCCTTAAATGACTTAGTGACTACTAATGACATGCACCACTATGACCACTAGTATATTTTAACTCACATGACTCATGACACATATAACTTTCATCTAGACTCTTCACATGTCATCTCAATGACCAGTACATTGATTACATGGCCTAGGAGTTACCTATTATGTGCATGGATAACTTACATAATAAACTCACATTAATACTTTTTTCATGCTTATGTTGCCCATATTACATTATGAAAATGTTAACTTTGCTGAAAAAATCTCTATACACCACACATTGACAAACTACTCATAACTTCTAATTGCATGACAAATTCAATACTTGACTTTGACTTGCAACACAAAATGAGTTTACATTTTCAACAACCCCCCTTCAACACGTTTTGGGAAGCTCTTTATTCCAAGAAGTATTCGTAGATGACAAAAGGTCTTCATCTTCAATGGCTTTGTGAAGATATATGCTACTTAATCCTCCGATTTGCAATACAACTCAATTGCTTTGATCTTCATGTGCTCATGAATGGGATGAAACTGAATATCAATATGTTTGGTCATCCCATAGGATAACAGGTTCTTTGTTAATGCAATTGTTGACTTATTGTCCACCATGATTATAGTAGGGCCTTCTTTAAAAATCTCGTGGTAGTCTATTATGTCTCTTAAATTATAACTTTTTGCCATCATTCTTGCTTTGAATCTCTTTATCTCTCCACTTTCATTCTTCTTTGCTTTATACACCTATTTTACACCAATTGCTTTGTACACCTATTTTACACTAATTGCTTTGTGACATTTGGAAAGAGTTGTCAACTCCCATGTGTTGTTATTCTCAATAGCTTTGATTTCTTCATTTATCATATTCCTCCATCTTTTATCTTGGATGACAACTTTATAACTTAAAGGTTCACAATCAACAAATAAGCAAAACAAAGTATGCCCATTGTTAGTACTTTCGGTTTGAGAATAAATGATACACGCTTCTTGTTTTTATGATTTTTCACTATCACAAATGAGATTTAAAGGTACTGTTAGGGCTTGTGCAAGTGAAGATGGTGAAATATTGGCTTTTTGCTCTTGTTTTTTGTTTTCTTCTTCAAGTTCAACCATAATATTTTTCTCGTCATTGTTTTCTCAATTCCATGACACATTTTCATTAAACTCAACATCACTACTTATAATAAGCTTTTGAGCTTTCATGGTAACCAATAAAAATATAATTCTGGCTTTTATCATCCAACTTGAATCACTTTTGATAAAAAATGTGAGTATACTCGATGTAACCAAAACCTACAAATGGCTAACACTTAGTTTATAGCCACTCCATGCTTCTTTTGGATTCATAAAATAGGCTTTCTTAGTGGGACATCTTTTCAAGAAATATATTATACATGAAACCATTTTGGCCCAAAAATCATTGGACATATTTTTGCACTTCAACATACTCTTTGTCATGTCAAGAATTGTCTAATTTTTTCTTTTCATTACCTTATTTTGTTGGGCCATGTAGGGTGAGCTCAATTGGTGCAAAATACCATACTCCTTGCAAAAGTTGTCAAAATTCTTTGAGTAGTATTCACCACCCTTATCTGATCTCAAAACTTTTATAAAATACCCACTTTTTTTAAACAAAGGAATTTGAATTGTTTAAAATTTTTAAAAACCTCCAACTTCTCCTTTTTGAAATAAACTCAAAATTTTCTACTAAATCATGAATGAAGGTGAGTAAATACTTGTGCTTTCCAAAATATACTGTATTAAGTGAAACACATTCATCCGTGTGAACTATGTAAAGAGGCCTCTTTGCTCTTTTTAAAATACCATGTAGAAAACTCTTACAATACTATTTTTTCAAAGTCACATCCCTCACAAAATTAATTAGGATGGTCAATTGGGGATAACCCTTTCACCATACTTAATTTATGCAACAATTTCAAAGCATTAAAATTGAGGTTCTCATATCTCAAGTGTCACAACCAAGGCTTCTCATCCACACAAGCACTCAAGCATTTTAGCATATCGGTATGTATGTCAAGCAAGAATATATGGTTCTTTAACATGCCGACTTTAACAATTAAGTTATTATTTTGATCTTTGATAGTGAGAAGTAAATCTTTTAGTTGAATATTATGCATATTTTCTAATAGTTGGCCTAAACTCAAAATAGTGTTCTTCATGTTTGGAACATAATAAACATTAGAGACGAAGTCATGCTTACCATTTTTCAACCGAATCAAAATGATACATTTTCCTTCTATCAAAAGTTGAGAAGCATTACCAATGATTACTTTGTCATTAATAGATTTATCAAGCTCTATGAACATCTCGTTCTTTTTGCACATGTGATTGTTAGCCCCACTATCAAAATACCAATCATTGCCACTATAAGAAAACATGTTATTACTGACCATAAATATGGCGATAATAAATTATTGTTGTCAATAAATAATTACTCCCGACAATATAAAATATCATAGTAAAAATACATATTGCCGATGATAAAATATCGTTGCTCTTATCTCATCGGTAATATGAATAGGAAGACATGAAAGATGGTCAGGAAAAGATATTACCGACGATATTGTCACTGATTTTATTCTACGATGATAATTAATTATCGCCTATTATCTTTTATACTTCTTGAAGTAATGACGATGATAATGATCATCGTATATTTGAATAAATTATAAATAATCAGCATATTGACGACAATAATTATTGTTGTCAATATGTTGATTATTTGTAATCTATTAATGATGATAATGATTGTCGTAATATGAATAGATTACAAATACTGAGCATATTGACAATGATAATTATCCTCGATCATAGATTACAGATAATCAACATATTGACGATGGTCATTATCGTCGTGAATAATTTACAATTATTCACGATGATAATTATTATCATAAATATGTAGATTATTCAATATATTAATGATGATAATTATCATCGTCAATTCATTACAAATAGCATATTGACGATGATATATATCATCATCAATAGATTATAAATAATCAGCATATACACAATGATATGTATCATCATTAATATGCTTATTATTTTAATTAATAGATTATAAATAATCAACATATTGATGACAATAATTATCATCATTAATATGTTAATTTTTTGTAAACTATTGATGATGATAATTATCATCGTTAATATGTTGATTATTCAATATATTCACGATGACACTTATCGTTATCCATAGATTACAAATAATCAGTTCTGGTTTCAATATGTAGTAGAATCTGGATCCAACCTATAGCTGGATGGATTAGTTCTAGATCCAGATCAAAACTGGATCTAGATCGAGTTTCTAATTTATTATGAATTTTTGAGAATTCAATTAAGTTTCAAACCAAACCTAGTTAGGTCGAGACTAGGTTCAGTAAACCTAATACTCTAAACTTAGACCAAATCCGTTTTGACCTAGGATAAGTCAGGTCAAATCATTAGAGTTGAAATGACCAAATTACTCTTTGTGCGAACCCAAAATCCGATTAAGTAAAATGGGCATAACTTTGCCTTTCAAACTCAGAATTAAATGAGGTTTGGTGCATTGTACTCGTGTCATAGAGAAAAATATTTTTTTTCTATGGTCCTTGTCAAATTAGGGGCACAAAAATCGAGATCTGGCAAATCAACATGGGAGGGGTATTTTGACAATTTTGTCAAAATATAAAGAAGGTATGTGTATTAATATGAATATGCTTGTGTGATGATCAGATTCTATTGTTAGGTCCACTTGAGCTCGATTATGACCAAAATACAATATTTATATTCTAGGTAAGGGACATTATAAGTAATCTTAGATGTAAATAAATTATATTATATTGTATGTTATTATTGTTGATTGTATATTAGCATATTTAGATATGTAACTCTTGAGTGTAAACATGATATGCATAGAATGATCATGCATGAGTTAATTGCAATGAGATGACTATATGCACACGCCAATCACGATATGACATATATATTAGAAAGATATTGTTTTATGATAACATATCTATGTTATAATCTTTAAATAACACTCATTGTGATGAGATTGTGATTAGCCTTGAGTCCCTTGAATATGGTCATATCGTTTAAATTTATATTGAGATTGGCATGCTTACCCCTTAAATCTTGAAAGTGATAACCTGTAAAAAGGGTTACCTGGTTCACAGTCAAAGTGCAACCACCATAGAGAGTGGGCCTCCAGTCATTTAATGACGTAGAGACTTTACCTCATTGCATGCTTAGTATGATACAAAGTGTGAACCCTAATGATATTTTTAAATTAAGAATGAGATCCATTGTGATAATTTCATGATGGCACTCATGGGAGAATGAGTAAAACACGAGCTTGAGAGTAAGGTTCAAGGTAATGAACCTAAGATATGACTTAGGGTTTTATATTTACATAGTATCTGAGACTTTAGACAACCATAAATGATTGAAAGTCATTATGGTTAGGATGTAGCATGAACCATGTCGAGTTTGAGTCTGACCTCACGGCTAGCTATCAGTGGAGTCCCCCTCATTGTTTCACTGTAGTGCTTGGTGATCCAAAGATCACTAGGAGTGTATGGTTCATAATATGAAAAATAATATAGAATTTGGGTGTTCTACGCAAGTTGCTATGCTCATAAACGACTATGACTGGTATAACCGACCTATTGTTATAGTCTGTTGTGAGTGACTATTTGATTGAGAGAGTTAAAGGAAGAATTTAAAACATACAATTCTTGTGTGGTATATTAAAAACTAAACTTAGATTAGGGGCTTAGAGCCCACTACAGTTATAGGTTAAACTCATTTATTGCTTATAAATATTATTTACTAAGTTGTAGACTCACATCCTATATAATTACAATTGTAGGTCTGAGGCATACTAGCACAGGTAGGACGTGGCCAATTACCCCGACTTTGCAGCAGAGTAATTGTTAGTTTTATTTTCTATCATTTAACACTCATGTAATTATTATTTTTGTATATTATAAATGATGAACTTTGTCAAGAAAAATAAGTTTATTAGAAAAAAAATTAGCCATGTTTTCTCTATGTGAACTTTGTATGTTTTCCCTCTAAGAAGTAATACCAATCAGACCTAGACTCTAGAAGTCACGAATCGAGGTATTATAAAGTCATATCAGAGCTAGGTTCACACAAAAGCTATATCATTCATAACATATTCAATGATATATAATATAATATAAGTCACAGATTGCTAAAAGCTCGATAGTGACTAGGTTGTTTTATTATTAGAAATGGCTAGTGAGCGCAATAATCATGGAGACCCTATAACACAAGGACCTTCTGAGCCGTCAGTCGTAGGGAGAGAAGAATTTGTCACTATGATGACAATGGCTACCGAAGTCATGGCGAGCATGGCTCAAATAGTATGAGAATTGACACCACACCTTTGTTGATCTATATTATAGTCGAGAAAAGATATGTGTATCGACAAAACGACCCCGACACTACTCATGAGCGACAACCACAACCCTACGAGCAAGGGATTCACCAGTCCTACCATCAGAGATCTTGGTCAATGTGTGGGCGAACAGTGAGGGACTGTATAGTGGTGCGAGGAGGAGTCACAAGGAGATCATGCCCTATTGTGTATCCTGCATCCTAGGAAAGGTCTAGAATGGCTAGTGCATGGGGACGACATATGTCTCGAACTAGCTATGCGGATGCTATGAGCGCAACCAATAGAGAAACTTCATACTTGACCGTGGAGTTTCTTGCTGAAGAAACTAGGAGGGTGGCAATTTGAGTCATAGAAGCAGCATGGCAAGCTGCACAAGCTAATAGAGGTGGCCTAGGACTAGCACATGGATGGCCAATGTCGAAAAGTTTGTGAGAGGAAGGTGAGGATGGAGATTTCACTGTTACCTCTACCTCACCTACCTACACTCCTACTTCGCAGGTGACCTAGGACTAGTACAGGGATGGCCAATGTCGAAAAGTTCGTGGGAGGAAGGTGGGTGCCCCTTTTGTGCCTGAAGATCTTACTATTACCTCCGCCTCACCTACCTACACTCCAGTTTTGCCCCCATACAACATGAGTGTTCTTCTTGTGCCTCACCCTTATCAAACATGAAGAGATTCAAGGAGAGAAGCAAGCTTCAGATGGATTGAAGAGTGAGATGATATTTGTTTCTATGAATGTTTAGTCTTGTTTGGTCAAGTCCAGTTATGTCTTGTCTTGCTTTATTTTCTTCTTATTTTGTCTGGTTTTATTTCCTTTATGTGTATTGGGATGTTCTTAATGAAATAAAATGTTTTTGACTGAATGAGTATTATAAATGCATGCATGTGGTAAAATTTTATGCAAAAATAACCTAACTGACTCAAATAATTATAAACTCATTACATGATGATTTCAATTCTGTATATATAGCTACTCGTAGGGAAACATCCTATCTGTCTAAGGATACTTTAGCTGCTAAATGAGAGATAGAGCAATTTAATGTAGGGACTGGTGATGCAGAGCACCTTGGTGGACCATCCCGAAGAGCGCCTTTATCATTTCGTACCTTTGGAGGTGCACCCGTTTAGAGAACATCTTCATCTTTCTATACTCTTGAGAGGTATACTCTACTCAATGGTGGAGAAAAGAGTATAGATATGCCACAAGGATCAGCGATAGGAAGCTCAGGAGAAGAAAGCATGAGGATACCTCATGAGTATACTACAAACAACATCCTGTACGAGCTCTTGCAAATCACCCAAGCTCAACAAGGACAACCCCAAACAGTTATTTCAGGCATCACCACTTGGGTTGAAAGGTTCAAGAATATGCAGCTTTCACTTTTCGACGGTACTCCTGATGGTGTCGTAGCAGAAAATGGCTTTGCAAGTAAAAAAATCTTAGATGCCATTCACTGCCCTAAGAATTAGAAGATATGGATAGCAGTGTCGAACCTAACCAGTGACGTGGAACACTGGTGGAGGACCATCCAAGACACTTTACAATAGAACACTTATTTGCCTTGGTTCACCTTTATGATGAGGTTATACAGGCAATTCTTTTTTAAATACCAGAGGGTGGAGAATAAGAAAGAATTCAAAAAGCTGAAGAAAAGGGATATGATTGTAGCCCAATATACTGCATGATTTAACTTTATTTTCTATTTCGCCAAGTCCTTGCTGGCAAACGAGAAGGAGAAATGCAAATGCTTCAAGAAGGGTTTGAGACCCAAATTTTTGAGGTTAGTAGAGCTACTGCAAATAAAAAAATATAGTCAGCTCATGGACTATGCTTCAAGGTATGAATTTTGGGAGTTGATAACGAAAGAAAAGCCCAAGGAAAAGGAAAAGTGTAGGACTGAAGAGAAGGTCAAACCTAGTGACAACAATGTGGTTGAGTCCTCTCCTAAGAAGTTTCAATATAATGGAAAGTTCTAGTGAGAACACAAGAAGCACTACGGAGGTCAGACCAGTAGTCAAACACAGGATAACGAAATCAAGAATTCAAGAGGCCATCAAGCTAAGAGGCAGAAGACTTAGAAGTCATCCCACTCTGACAATTCGTGCAAGGTTTGTGGTCTTTAGAGGCATGAAGGCAGGTGCAACCTAAATAATGTTAAGTACTACAACTGTCAGCAAATGGGTCACTATGCCAACGACTGCTCACAACCTGACTAGAGAAATAGTGCAACCTCGAAGCAGAAGCCTGCAGTACCAGGTTGCATATATGTGGTCGCTTTTCAAGAAGCTCTTGCCAACCCTAAGATGGTTGAAGGTACACTCCTTATTTCTGGTATTTTAGCACGTGATGTTTGATTTTGGAGCTACACATAGTTTTACCACATCAACCTTTGAGAAACTATTACCAGTTGCACCTTCATACTTGACCGTTTCTTACTTGATAGAAACACAAATGGAATAGTACACCATAGTGGACACTGTGTACAATAACTGTATAGTGAGAATAGAGAACTACAAGTTACTTGTAAACTTTTTGCAACTCAATTTCAAGGATATAGACGTTGTCCTAGGTATGGACTGGTTGTCGGACCACTATGCCACTATTGATTGAAGAAGAAAGTGTGTTAGTTTCCAAAACCCTCATACTTCAACCTTCATATATTAGGGTGTTAGGAAACTACCTAGGTTGATGATCATATCTTGCTTGAAGTCCAATAAATACATTTGAGAAAGATGCAACAGATTTTTGGATTGCATGAAGACCGACGAGAGAGAGGACCTCACCATATTAGATGTAGACATAGTTCGAGAATATGCGAATGTTTTTTTGGAGAAACTGTCATATTTCCTGCCTGATCGAGAGATTGAGTTCTAGATCGATCTTGTCCCGAGAACAACACCCATCTCAAAGGTCTCTTATCGAATGGGACCTGCAGAACTTAAGAAATTAAGGAGTAACTACAAGAATTATTATAAAAAGGTTTTATACGACCATCAGTATCTCCTTGGGGTGCTCCAATTTTGTTCGTAAAAAAGAATGACAGATCATTGTGAATGTGTATAGATTATTGGAAATTGAATGTAGTGACCATAAAGAATAACTATCCATTATCGTTGATTGATGGCTTGTTCGATCAACTACAAGGAGTTGCATGCTTTTTGAAGTTGGATATGCGATTGGGTTACCATCAGCTGAAAATCAAGGAAGAAGATGTGGATAAGACGACTTTTCGATTAAGATATGACCATTATGAGTTTTTGGTCATGCCTTTTGGTCTGACTAATGCACCAACAACTTTCATGAATATAATGAACAGAGTTTTCAAACCATATTTGGATAAGTTTGTGGTGGTATTTGTCGATGATATTCTTATTTATTCAACTACGAGGGAGCAACATGATAAACATCTGAGGATAGTTCTACAGACACTTAGAGAACATCAGCTCTATGTTAAAATTTCAAAGTGTATATTTTGGTTGGAGCAGGTGTCATTCCTTGGACATATCGTATCCAAAGAAGGAATTATGGTAGACTGTGAGAAGATTGAAGCGGTCATTAATTGGGCTAGATCCAAGAATCCTACAGAGATTCATAGTTTCTTAGGATTGGCTGAATACTATTGGCAATTCGTGGAAGGATTTTTTATGCTAGTAGCTTTAATGACCAAACTCACTAAGAAAGACATAAAGTTCAAGTGTGTGAGTAGAGTTTTTAGGAGATAAAGAAGTGTTTGACCACTGCTCCAGTTTTGGTCTTACCTTCTGAATCTAGAAATGATGTTTCTTATAAGTGATTGGATTGTGTTTCAATGCAATATGGTAAGGTGATAGCTTATGTATCTTGCCAACTGAAAACACATGAAGTTAATTATCCAACACATGACTTGAAGCTAGCAGTAGTTGTATTTGCCCTTAAGATATAGAGACACTACCTATACGGAGAACAATTTAAAATATTTACTGACCATCAAAACCTCAAATACCTGTTTTCACAGAGAGACTTGAACTTGAAACACAGGAGATGACTTAAATTTCTAAAAGATTATGACTTTGAGCTAAAATATCACTCAATGAAGGCGAATATAGTCGTTGATGCTCTTAGCAGAAAGTCAGAAGCATTGGCCAGACTCACAAATTGGGATTTTTTTCCTCAGTCACACATTAGAAAGCAGAAACTTGATGCTTACCAGGTCAATTATTGTTTGTGCAAACCACATTGAAGTCAGAATTTTAAGAGCAGATTAAAGAAAAGCAACCGTTAGACCTAGAGTTGGTCAAAGTTAGAAAGAGAATTTCTGAGGGTGAAGAGTCAGACTTTAAAATGAATGTTCAAGGTCTTCTCAGATTTTATCATAGAGTGTACATTCTTAAGAATGATCAACTCAAGAATCAGTTATTGGATGAGCACACCACTCAAGATATATTATCCACTCTGGCAGTACTAAAATGTATTAAGATCTGAAGGATACGATTTGGTAGAGCAAAATTAAGAGAGACATTGCTGAGTTTATAAGCAAGTGTCTAATATGCTAGCAAGTGAAGATTGAGCACCAACGACGCGGAGGACTAGTACAACTACTTCTCATACCTTAGTAAAAATGGGTGGATGTTACTATGGACTTTGTCTCAAGACTTCCAAAGATCATAAATGAGATAGATTCAGTATGAGTAATTGTAGATAGGCTAACTAAGTCAGCTCACTTCTTAGCTTATAAGATGACTCACACTTGTGACCAATTGGCCCAACTCTTTATCAAAGAGATAGTCAGACTTTATGAACTACCTGATTTGATTGTTTCGAATAGGGACTCCAAGTTTGATTCATAATTCTGACAGAGTTTTCAGGAGCCAAATACAACTAAAAATAAGCACAACATTTCACCCTCAAACAGACGAACAGTCAAAGCAAACCATTCATACCATGGAAGACATGTTGCGAGCATGTACTTTAGAGTATAGTGACTCATAGAATGACATATTATCTTTGATGGAGTTTGCCTACAATAATAGCTTTCAGGCAAGCATAGGCATGGTTCCTTTTGGGATACTGTACGGTCGACGGTGTTGAACACCCTTGTGTTGGGATCACTACAACAAAGCAGTAGATTAGCGACGACCACATTCCGTCGCTAACCATGTTAGCGACGGATTAGCGACAACGCGGCGAAAGTATGCTTACGTCGCGAATATTTCGACGCTAACTGGCGACGGAATAACGAGCGCTATATTCCGTCGCCAATCCGCCGGTACTAAACGACGACCACGGCTTGGCGACAGATTTAATTCCGTCGCTATGCCGTCGCTAGATTAATATGAATAGCGACGGATGGTTCCGTCGCTAAGCCGTCGCTAGATTAATATAAATAGCGACGGAATCATCCGTCGCAAAAACGAAAAAAAATCAAAAAAATTTTATTTAAAAATTAATTACCGAGAACTGTACAATTTATATTTCCTGTACAATTTATATTTTCTGTAAATAAAAAACAAACCACACAAAAAAATTCATATAACAAGTATCTATAATAATTAATCGTTCCACCTTAAAATTAAGAAGTTTAATTATTTACAATTCAACAATTACAATTAGGAAAAATAAAAAAAATAGAACTTCTTCAACACAGTCCTCTAATCATCGCCAAGATTTTGTGCGTCTTCTTGTTCATTGTCTTTATCTGTCCCTTCAGCTCCACTACCCTGATTATCGCTAGCAGCCTACACAAGAAAAGAACAGTCAGTATTGATAAACAAAATATAATGAAATAAATTACACACTATATGTGATTCTATCATGTGCTCATGTGTGATCTAAGGCAATAAAAAAACTCTATATGTGATTCTATCATGCTCATATGTGTGCTAAGGCAGTCAAAAAATTGAATATGTGATTATAGCATGTTCATATGTGTTCTAAGGCATATAAAAAAACTCTATATGTGATTCTACCATGCTCAGATGTGCTTTAAGGCAGGCAAAAAACTATATATGTGATTCGATCATGCTCGTATGTGTGTTAAGGCAGTAAAAAAATTGAATATGTGAATATAGCATGCTCATATGTGCTCTAAGGCAGGCAAAGCCAAAAATTTTATATGTTTCTATCATAAATGATATATAACATGTTCATATGTGTTCTAAGGCAGTTAAAAAACTCTATATGTTATTATAGCATGCTCATATGTGTGCTAAGGCAGTAAAAAAACTGAATATGTGATTATAATATGCTCATATGTGTTCTTAGGCAGTCAAAAAACTGAATATGTGATTATAGCATGCTCATATGTGTTCTAATGCAATCAAAAAAACTTTATATGTGATTCTATCATGCTCATATGTGCTCTAAGACAGACAAAAAGTTAAATATATATATGTGATTCTATCATGCTCATATGTGTGCTAAGGCAGTCAAAAAATTGAATATGTGATTATAGCATATTCATATGTGTTCTAAGGCATATAAAAAAACTCTATATGTGATTCTACCATGCTCAGATGTGCTTTAAGGCAGGCAAAAAAATATATATGTGATTCGATCATGCTCGTATGTGTGCTAAGGCAGTAAAAAAATGAATATGTGAATATAGCATGCTCATATGTGCTCTAAGGCAGGCAAAGCAACTTTATATGTGATTCTATCATGCTCATATGTGTGCTAAGGCAGTAAAAAAATTGAATATGTGATTATAGCATGTTCATATGTGTTCTAACGCATCTAGAAAAACTCTATATGTGATTCTACCATGCTCAGATGTGCTTTAAGACAGTCAAAAAAACTATATATGTGATTATACCTGAGAGGGACCTGGAATCGAAGATCCCCTATCCTGAACAGCGGCCTTGATCTCATTTCGGAGAAAGGGGGCGGCGGTGTATTGGAAGTAGTTATTATGTGATTCATTAATGATCTCGCGTACATCATCACCGGAAAGAATAGTCGGCTGCTTGGAGCTTATGTCGGCGCAAGAAGTCGGTAAGCCGTAACTGGAAGAACCAATAACTGGTGAAGTGTTCATATTACTCCCAAACCCGAACACGCGACCTTTTTTGGGTTCACCTGCTGCAGTCACCCATGCTGTAGGATCAAATGATGGATGCTGAGTAGCGTCTTCGCCATATCGCTCTACCATCTGTTGCTCATATGCCTCCTACAAAATAATGTTTAAAGTATTCAATAATAATTAATGATAACATTATGATAACTTGCATATATATTGCAATGATTATTTATAGAATTAATACATACCGTTTTCGTTCTCGCCTTCTCTGATACGAAAACTCCCGTGGTCTTCCGTTTATGTGTTTCTACAAACACATCCTTATATGGTACACTGCCTCCTTTTTCTGCTTCCTGCGAAGTTAAATGACAAAAGATTTAGTACACAAGTTTGCAACAATACTTATAAAATTAATATTATATATTGATGAGTTACCATTTTCTTTAGGTGGCTCCCAAATGTCTTAGATCCACCTGTGTGTAGATGGGCTTCGGGCATCTTCGATCGATTTTGTGAAGCCTTCGCAGAGCGATTTTTAAATGCATCTCCCGCCCACTTATCGCACATTTCATCCCAGTAATCTCTCCTGATAGTAATAGGACCATGGCCCTTCCACAATAATGGATCATCTACTACGCCAGATGCTTTTTTTGCTGCAGTCTTCATAGTGTGCAGCATGTCTGCAAATCGATTGGCAGCCACCTTCTGCCACACCTTCCTTGCATCATTTTCTTCCACCGTAGTTGCAAAGCGATTCGAAGCCTACAAATATTTTCAGAAAGTTAGTAGACATTGCTTAAATAAATTAAATATGAAACACATTAACTATGAGGAACAACTGTATACCATGAATGAGGACCACAATCTGTTTAACACCTCCTTTGGGTACTCTTTCCATTGAGCAACTGGTCCTGGTAGATGTTGAAGAAGTGAATTTCTAATCTCCCGTACTACTTCTTGTGGCTCAAACCTCGTGCTGCACATGAATTGTTACACAATAAATATCAATATAAAATATTTAAAAGATATGCAATAATTGAAAACAAAATACTTACGGTCGATTATCGATATACACTATTCGAATGAGTCTTCTTGTGCCAGCCTGAGAAGACCCTGTTTTCTGTGTTGGCTGTTGACTTGTGCGATCAACTGGTGTAGGTGGGTCGTGTACAGGCGCAACATCATCTGTAAAAAAATATATTAGAAATTCTCAGAATGTGCATTTGAACTAATCAAGCATCTAATTAGTTATATGATATACCTATCACAGGAGCCCGTGAAGATGAAGGTTGAGCCTGGCTACTACTGGATGAGCGACCACTATAACCTCCACGAACCATATTCTAACAAATAACATATGTCATACAATACATTCAAAATCGTCTGCAAACCACGTTCTTTTTTATCATACAATACATTCAAAGTTTCACGTTCTTTTTGTACTTCTGCATCAGTAAGATGTGAAACTTCATTTCGCAACTCCAAATCAAATCGTCTGCAAACCACAAATACTTATATTACCGAGTCATGTATCCACATATAGAACATAAAAGGATTTATAATTGAGTTGCATATACATATACTTACTCGATGTATGGGTCGATCGCTGAGCAATTAAAAAGAATATAGATGTGTGCTGCATCTTGCTCTCGATCTGTCAATAGCCTTGATCGGCAACTACCAAATGCATGCCCAAGTGGTTGAAATATCGGCAGCTTGTCAGCTACAGTTACTTGTTCTCCATCATCGTTACGGGGCGGGCATGTGTAACGTGTTGGAATATGAGGTTCGAAGTACATAGATGAGAAATTTGAAATCTCTTCTAAAGTGTACGCCTCACAAATAGAGCCTTCTACTCTTGCTTTATTACGAACCTTTTTTTTAGGTCGAACATGCATCTGACAAGAATATACATTTCAAATTTTAAATATCTATCATTAAAGAGACAAATATAAAAAAACATATACCTTTCAAATGGGTACATCCATCGATATTGCACGGGGCCATCAACCCTTAGTTTATATGGCAGATGTATGATCAAATGTTCCATAACATCGAAAAATGCTGGCGGAAATATCTTTTCTAACAGACAAACAGTGGTGATGACAGAGTCCTCGAGATTCTTTACATCTGATACAATGACCTCCGATGCGCACAATGTTCTGAAAAATACGCTCAACTCAGACAATACCCCCCATATAGGTTTGTCTAACATATCATGGAATGCTAGGGGTATTAATCGTTGCATAAAGATATGACAATCATGGCTCTTCAACCCATATAACTATCCATCGTCAATCTTCACAGCCCGAGCAATGTTAGAGACATATCCATCTGGAAATCTTAGTTGTCTTAACCATTGACATACATGTTTTATTTGATCAGGTCCGAGCACGTACTTCGCCTTTGGTTTCAGTACTTTGCCATTATACTCTTTGAGTTCCAATTCTGGTCTTTTACATATTAATTTTAAATCAATACGGGCCTTCGGATTATCCTTCATTTTTCCTTTAATATTCATTACTGTATTGAACACATTATCAAACACATTTTTCTCTACATGCATCTCATCCAAATTATGTCGTATCAATAGGGTCGACCAATACGGTAGTTCCCAAAAAATAGATTTTTTCGTCCAATTGTGTTCCTTCCCAAATCCACGGAAGGGTGTAGGACTGCGGGCATCTGTTAATACATCTGGAAAGTATCGCAATCTTCTTAAAATCTCTATGCCAGACAATCTTGAGGATGGACCTTCCGTTTCAGTTGTGCCTGCTGTAAATGCATTCTTTTGACGTCGGAACGGATGATCGCTGGGTAGAAATCGACGATGGCAATCAAACCAGCAAGGCTTCCTTCTATGCCTCAATCTAAAAGCTTTGGAATCCTCCATGCAGTACGGACAAGCCAACCTCCCATGTGTGCTCCAACCAGATAACATACCATATGCAGGGAAGTCACTGATTGTCCATAGAACAGCGGCCTTCATGTTGAAATTTTGTTTTTTGTGGGCATCATACATGGTAACACCGTCATCCCACAGTACTTTTAATTCATCAATCAATGGCCTTAGATATACATCAAGATTTTGGCCAGGTGAGGTCAGACCAGGGATCAACAGAGACAAGAAAAGATTCGGATGTTTCATACACAAGCTTGGTGGAAGGTTGTATGGAGTTACAAATACTGGCCAGCATGAGTATGGAGTTGATCTACCCCCAAATGGATTAAATCCATCTGTACATAGACCGAGTCTAACATTTCGCACTTCCATTGCGAAGTTCTGATGAGTACGATCAAAGTGCTTCCAAGCTTCAGCGTCAACAGGATGCGTGATCTTGTTTTCATCGTGTCAAACTTTATTTGCATGCCATCTCATGTGTTTAGCTGTCTTTGAAGACATATACAATCGCTGCAATCTAGGAGTGATAGGAAAGTAGCGGAGCGACTTGTATGAAACTTCCTTTGATCTCGTGCTACCATTGCCTCTTGTCTTTGGCTTGAACCGAGGATGCCCACATGACGGGCATGATATGTCGTTTTCCTGCTCCTTGAAATACAACATGCAGTGATTTGGACAAGCATCAATCTTTTTGTAACCCATACCTAGAGCGTTGACCATAACTTTCGCACGATAGAAATTTTGTGGCAATTTCTCATCTTTAGGCAACATACTCTTCACAATCATGCACAAACGGTCAAAACATGATTGACTCAAATTATACTCGGACTTCAAATTCATTAGTTGAAGAACTGCAGACAAGATAGTGTGACTCTCACAACCGTTCCAAAGTGGCTCATCAGCATCTTTAAGTAAATCATAAAATCTACTAGCTGCATCGTTTGGTGATTCTTCATCTACGGCAGTTCTTACATCACTAGAACTCATAGCAGAACCCAGTTCTGTTCCTGCAGCATCAAATATCAAATTCGTATATGGATTATCGTGCACCACATTCACATGTGCATCAAAATCGTTTCTAAATTCTTCTCCATGAAACATCCAGTTCTGATAATCACTCACAAAACCCTTCCTGTATAGGTGATGTCTAACGCCATGAGGTTCTACAAATCGATTATTCTTACAAATCTTGCAGGGACACCTAATCCGACTTGTGGGATCTACCGTACTGACACTCGCCGTTGCAAATTCAATAAAACTATCGACACCATCCATATATTCATGCGATAACTCATTGTCCACTATCCTACGGTACATCCATTCACGGTTTGCAGTCATTTTGTCGTATGATGTTACGAATAGTATCCTAATGAATTAAGAAAAAAACAATCAGAATGCTACGATGAAGAAAATATCAAATTTATCATGCAATATACTATGTCAAACAATAACAAGAATTTTGATGCATGCATTGATAACTTAATATTTTCATGTGCAAACTATTAATGACACGATACAATCATTTGAAGCATGCTTTTATTATAAAATTTCACATGGAAGTCAAAATCAAATTGAAAGTAACTACATGCAAGCATGGATACAATTACATCAAACATTGCAATACATCATAATCATTCATATCAAATAAATGGCAAACATGTACCTGCAGCAAACACACTTCAATATCTCACTAACTACTACCATGCTTAGCATGGACTCCGTACTCCAAAAATAAGAACACTTCCATATTTCTACATTAAAATCATGCTCAGCATGATCTCCGAACTCCAACAAAGCAGTCCTAGATATCAACAACTAAGTGAGTGTGTGAACAATAAAGTGTTGCATTCAATAAATTAAATAACATGTGATACGTTTGCATCACTTACTCACCACGGGTATTTACCCGATTTGCATTGTTTTTGTCATGTACTTACCACAGGTGGCCGAGCATGAGTTGGTTCCGTTGAAAAATCTGCACAAAAACAAAACAAATTAAGTAACAAACTAACTAATCATGAAACAAGATGAAACACTAACTAAAAAAATTAAAACAAATTAAAACAACTCTAACTAATTGAAAGAAGAGAAAAGAAAAATAGTATATATGTTAAGCCAAATCTAACTAGAAGGTGCTAATTTAACAAACCAGCTATAACATGTTGAACCAGTCGACTAACATAAAGTCATAGACAATTTCTATTCTGAACTACTTAGCAAAGGAATAGTAAATCAATCAATTAGTTTACTAGAAAAGATGTGAACTCCGTTTAACCACCACTATCATAAAGAATTCAAATAGCCCTAATCTAACTAACTGATTGTGAGAACATTAAATACCAATCTATCTAAGAAAAATATAATTATAAAAGACTAATAGATTGAAATACTCTAACTAACCAGATTTCAAGAAAACAAATTGAAGTAAAACTAACTACCAGTAGACATTAACAAACTAACAAATTGAACAACATGGACAACTTGTATATATACATTACAAAAAAAAATTCAACTTAAAATCCATATGGACAACATATATGCAAACTACACTTAAAACCATATGGACATCTTATATACACATATTACAAATTTTTTTTCAAGCTAATCACATGGACAACATAGGGATCACATAATAACTTTTTTTTTTTTAAAAAGAGATCACATGGGCAGCATAGGTATCCATAACAAAAATTCTTTTCAAAACAGATCACATAGGCAACGTAGGTATCTCATAACAAATTTTTTTTCTTCAAACAAACACATAGGCAACATAGTATTCCTACTAAAGATTTTTTTTTTCAAACTGATTTACATAGGCAGCATATGCATTAAAAAACAGATTTTTTTGAAACCAATTCACATAGACAGCATAATATATCTCATAACAGATTGTTTTTTTCAAAAGCAATACACATCGGCAGCATGTTATTCCTACTACAGATTTTATTTTTCAAACGATTCATATAGGCAGCATAGGCATTCAAAAACAGAAAACTTTTTTTTTTTTGACAAGTCACTTAGGCAGCATAACTTCATTACAGATTTTTTTTTGACAAGTCACATAGGCAGCATAGCTTCATTGCATATATTTTTTTTGACAAGTCACATAGGCAGCATAGCTTCATTACAGTTTTTTTTTGACAAGTCACATAGGCCGCATAGCCTGAATTACAGAAAACTTTTTTTTTTGACAAGCCACATAGGCAGCTAAACGCAGGGGGTCGACCCCCCCTGCCGGAAACGCAGGGGGTCGACCCCCCCTACCGGAAAGCACGGCAGGGGGTTAAACCCCCTGCCTTTCCGGCAGGGAAGGGGGTTAAACCCTCTGCCGGAAAGGCAGTTCCGGCATGGGGGGTTGACCCCCTGCCGTGCCTTTACGGCAGGGGGGGTCGACCCCCTGCGTTTCCGGCAGGGAAGGGGCGTACCCCCTGCGTTTAGAAGAAGAAGAAGAAGAAGAAGAAGAAGAAGAAGAAGAAGAAGATTACCTGCGCGTCGCCGGACGGTGGCGGGAGGTTGACGGGGAGCGGCAGCTGGCGAGCGCCGGCTGGCAAGCGGTGGACGGGGAGCGGTGGCTGGCGAGCGGCGGCTGCCGGACGGTGGTGAGAGCCGACGGGCGGCGGGAGGGAGCAATACAGCGAAACAGGGAAAATAGAAAGAGGGATGGGATTAGGGATTTACGCAACATTTAGCGACGGCTTAGCGACGGAAACATTCCGTCGCTAAACCAAAATACCAAAAAAGCAACGGAATATATTTTGTCGCTACACCGTCGCTAATTAGCGACGGATTAGCGACGACAGAGTTCCCTCTCTAAATCCGTCGCTAAAATGGTGTTCTTGTAATAAAAAGTAGCGACAAAAACATGCAGTCGCTAATCCATCGCTAAGTAGCGACAGATTAGCGATAAAAGTCATTTCCTCGCTAATCCGTCGCGAATTAGCGACAGATTCTATCTCTAGCTAATCTGTCGCTAAGTAGCGACGGAAAAAATCTGTCGCTAATTTCCGTCACTAATTAACAATTTTCTTGTAGTGGATGAGGCCGGAGAGAGAAGATTGTTAAGGCCTGAATAGGTGCAGTATATGGCAGACCAAGTCAGATTCATTCGAGAGCGTCTACTGGCAGCGCAAAGTCAACAAAAAAGTTATGCGGACCAAGGACATCGTGAGTTAGAATTTGAGCAAGGTGATCATATGTTCTTAAAGATGTCTTCCTTTAAAAGAGTAATGTGTTTTGGTCAGAGGAAAAAATTAAGTCTAAGATATATTGGACCCTTTGAGATACTTATGATAATTGGTCAAACAACGTACCGATTGGCTTTGTCACCTTCTTTGTCTAGAATTCATAATGCATTTTATGTTTGTATGTTGCAAAAGTATGTGCCTGATCTATTCTACATATTGGATTAGAAATCCAGAACGACCAAAGCATAAGTGAGAAACCCATAGAAATCTTAGATGCAAAAGTGCAAAAATTGTGGAACAAAGATATATTGCTAGTATTCGTTAGATTGGGTTATCACAACAAAATTGAAACCACATGAGAGCGTGAATCAGACATTCGATGCATAATTTTCATAATTGTTTTTAGGTAAGATTCAAAATAAATCTTTTTTTAAAGAGGATAGAATTATAAAACCCACCCAATGAATTGGTCGGGTGGAGATGGTAGAAAAAAAAGAGAGTGGGTCAATACTCAACCCCCCACGAACAGCGTGTGGAGGGTGAGGGTTATCCTCACCCACCGTGAGAGCTCTCACAGTGCACCCTCCTGCCCCTCGCTCAATATATATATATAGAGAGAGAGAGAGTCTGTGAAAAAAAAGAGGGAGATAACTACCATGTCTTCCTCCCCATCTTGCCCGTTCTTTGAGAAGGTCGACAACCATGGCTGCCAACATTGTTGTCGAGTGAGAGAGAGGGGGGGGGGGGCAACTGGAGGTTGCCAGCAACCCACGACAGGGAGGACAGAAAGGGGCTATGCCCCTTCCACCTTAAACCCCTAGACGGGTTAGCAAAACCAACTCGAGTCCTGGGTTGGTCTAGGTGCGACCAAGACCGAACCAAGTAAAAAATAAAAAATTCAGTCCAGACCGAGTCTAGATAATTGTTTCAAACTGGACCAAGTTGGATCTGACGGGGTGTCAGTTTCTTGCTTGGATCTGGTATGATCTGGACCAGACCAAATTTTTGGTTCAGTTCAATTTAGTCGGTCTGGACTGATCCAAGTTAAACCAGATCCAAACAAAAATTGGGTCTAGATTTAGTATGGAGTAGATGAAACAATACTAGATCTAGATCCAGTTCGAGATTGATTTGATTAGTTGTGGTTTTAATATATAGCTAGATCTGGATCCAACCCATAATTGGATAAATTAATTCTAGATCCAGATCAGATCTGGGTCTGGATCTAGTCTGACAGTTTTGGATCTAGATCAGAACTGGATATGAATCTAGTTTGCAATTTATTATGAATTTTTGAGAATTCAATTGAGTTTCAAACCAAACCCAGTTGGATCGAGAGTAGGTTCAGTAAATCTAGTACTCTAACCTCGGATCGAATCTGTTTTAACTTAGGATGAGTCAGGTCAAATCATAAGAGTTAAAATGACCAAATTACCCTTGTGTGAACCTAAAATTTGATTAAGTAAAATGGGCATGACTTTGCACTTCAAACTCATAATTGAGTGAGGTTTGGTGCATTAAAGTTGTATCATAGAGAAGAATCTTCTTGTTCTATGGTCTTTGTCAAATTAAGGGCAAAAAAATCAAGGCCTGATGAATTAAATTGAGAGAGGTATTTTGGTAATTTTTTTAAAATATAAAAATGATATGTGTATTAATATGAACATGCTTGTGTAATGATCAGATTCTATTGTTAGAGCCACTTGAGACTCAATTGTGACCAGAGTACAACATTCATATTTGAAGTAAGGGATATTATAAGTAATCTTATATGTGAATAAATTATATTGCATTACATGTTATTATTGTTGATTGTATATTAACATTTTTAGAGATGTAGATCTTGAGTGTAAACATGATATGCACAAAATGACCATGCATGAGTTAATTACAATGAGATGACTATATGCGCACGCCAGTCGTGATATGTCATACATATTAGAAATAGATTATTTTTTAATAACATATCTATATTATAATCTTCAAATAACATACATTGTGATGAGATTGTGATTAGCCTTGAGTCCCTTGAATATGGTCATATCATTTGAATTTATATTAAAATTAGCATTATTAATCCATTAAATCTCGAAAGTGACAACCTGTGGAAAGGGCTACTTGGTTCGCAGTCAGTGTACAATCACCATGAAGAGTTGGCCACTGGTGATTTAATGATGTAAAGATTTTACCATGTTGCATGTTTAGTATAATACAAAGTATGAACCCTAATGTTATTTTGAGATTGAGAATGAGATCCATGGTAATTATTTCACGATGACACTCGTGGGAGAATGAATGAAACACGAGCTTGAGAGTAAGGTTCAAGGTAATTAACCTAAGATATGACTTAAGATTTTATATTCATGCATTATCTGTTACTCTAAACAACCATAGATGATTGAAAGTCATTATGGTTAGGATATAGCATGAACCATACTGAGTTTGAGTCTGACCTCCCGGTTAGCTATCGGTGGGGTCCCCCTTGTTATTTTTCTATAGTGCCCAGTGATTCGGGAATCACTAGGAGTGTATGATTCATAGTCTGACCAACAATATAGAATTTGGGTATTCTACAGAGGTTGCTACGTCCATAGACGACTATGACTGATATAGTCGATCTAGTGTTATAGTCTGTTGTGAGTGAGTATTTGATTGAGAGAGTTAAAGGGAGAATTTAAAACATACAAACCTTGTGTGGTGTGTTAAAAACTAAACTCAGATTAGGGGCTTAGAGTCCGCTACAGTTGTAAGTTAAAATCATTTATTACTTATAAATATTGTTTACTGATTTGTAGACTTACTCTCTATATAATTATAATTGTAGGTCTCAGGCATACTAGTGTAGGTAGAACGCAATCAGCTACTCCGACTTTGCAGCAAAGTACTTGTTAGCTTTATTTTTTGTCATTGAATACTCATGTAATTATTATTTTCGTATGTTATAAATGATGAACTTTGTCAAGAAAAATGAGTTTATTAGAAAAAATAAATAAAAATTTAGCCATATTTTCTCTACGTGAACTCTATATGTTTTTTCTCTAGGAAGTAATACCAACTAGACCTGGACTCTAGAGGTCTTGGAGTGGAGGTGTTATAGTTACAATGAAAAGTCAAAATACAACTTCATTTGGTTCTTTTTTTGTCTCCTCTATCTTTATCATTTGCCATTATCTAATGAATTATAGAGATTTTATTTGTGGCTTTTGTTGCCTGTTGGAAAATGTAAGACGTCTTTTATCATATGATGGTAACTTTCTTTTTAACAAAAATAAATTTCAACACTACATTTTCTTTTCTTTTGTTTTTTGGTAAGACCATGACTGTCTTCAGTTGCTTGACTGTGCATACAACCAATGAGCATGCTATGATTTGGCACTTGCAGCTTCATGCATGCTCTCTGATAAACCATTCTTAGAGCCAGAAAACAAGCACATATTCTTCCAGACATTTCCTCTTTTCTGATCTTGAGCTTCCATGAACTAGATTCCCATCCTAGTTTTTTTTTTTATAAGCAATCCTACTCATGTTCTTACTCCTGCTTGAGTGACAATTAGAGTGAGAAAAATGCATCTAGAATACATTGTAGAATATTATATACATTCATCTCTTTCATTTGAATTGATAGGACATTGATATCCTTTCTCATTTGTTCAAGGTACATATGTACTAGAATATCATAGCTCGTGGAATCACTCTCCTGAATCAAACTTGAAATAACTTGTTCTCTGTTGTTAGCCTTCACTACAGCCTTCTCTCTTAGGTGATTTCTCCTTCTTCTGATATGCCTTTTGTGTTTCATATATCCACATTGAATTTGATGATCTGAATGTGAGCTTAATATTTTTTTTTCAGAATCACAGGATTACTAATAGAGCATATAGTGCTTCTAAAGAATTGTATTTACGAAAAAGTATGAATGCCTAAAAAAGCTTTAGGGGCAATGGCTATTGAAAGTAGAAGTCCTTCAACATGATATCCATGATAGTTGGAGCTTCAAGTTGTGGCCGATTCCTTTGATTTTCTGAAATAATATTAGATTAGCTCCACTTTTTTTGTCTAAAATTTGGTGGCTTATCTGTCTCACACTCTGGGAGAGTTGGGAGAAGACCATTGATTGTCATAGCCCGAGCCAGGGTTTGATGCCAGCGAGCTTTAAAGTGCAAACTGTGCCACTAGATGGTGCTACAGAAGATGTATTAGATCCTGACTTTCGAGAGGAAACAATAGGACGGGTTGCACTAGTTGATTCTGGTAAAGCAGTTATTATTAGTTTCATGCATCTTTACTTTATGCTTATTCATATACACATCTAAACATAAAAACACATAACTTTATAATATTTTCTACTAAGTAAACTATAGAGATTACATATGTACTCTCTCTTTCTCTCTCTCATATATATATATATATATATATATATATATATATATATATATATATATATATATTATTTTGGGCTGCCATCAACTTTGTAGTTTTCTGTCTTCGTTTGCTTGTTCTCCCATTGTTACATTAAGAATTTGGTTTGGTTTTGCTGATTTTGCAGTTTGTTAGTTTAAGTGTTTGATTATGATGGTGTAGATTTTGGATTTCCAAATATCGAAATGGGAATGTATTGATTGACCTTTTACTGATTCTCTCACTTCTTGTACTGGCTGAACCAAAGGGGGGGATTATGTGCTCAATACTGATCGTTCTCTTATAAACAGGTTAAGGACCAGCAGGATATGCTTTATTTGTAGCTGTCTATGCGGGGTTGGAGGTATGATCTACAGGTGCATGTGCTTGTTTTAGATGTACACATGGTTCAACCTTCCCATATCAGTAGTAGTAAATCTCATAGTAAATGCCCCCAGAATATGAAATATCATAGAAATACATGTCTAAAAATCAAGTTTTCCTTACAATAGGAAATATTCTCTTATTGTGTCTTGGACCAGTCTTAGTTTTGGAAAACCAGTACTCGGAGCACCTTTAAAAAAATCGAGTCCTCATCTGTCCCTATATTTGATTTTTTAATTGTTTGTATTGTGCTAGATCCTTGCAATTCCAGCCATTCCATTGATAATGTATGCAGGACTTCTCTTTGGCAGTGTCACAGGGACTATCATAGTCTCAATCAGTGGAACAGTACTAGTTCTTGAAACTGGATTTTTCCTTTTTGCTTGTTGACGGTTCTGCTTTTGTAGTTTTTAGCATGGTTTGTGTCCTTTGGCAGGTGGCAGCATCTGTTGCTTTTCTGATAGCCAGATATTTTGCTCGTGAATGCATCTTAAACTTGGTGAAATGCAATAAAAAGTTTCTAGCAATTGATAAAGCAATTGGAGAGAATTGTTTCAGAGTTTTCACTCTATTGCGTCTGAGTCCTTTGCTACCTTTTTCTCTTGGGAATTATCTTTATGGTCTCACTTCATTGAAGTTCATCCCATATGTACTGGGAAGGTGCTATTCTTAACTTTGGATGATTCTATCAGTTTTCTTTAACTTGAAATGTTTTAAAGATCAACATATATTACTTGTTTATCACTGTTCACTGTGCAAAACAAAAATGCAAGTTAAAGGAACAAGTGAAGAGCGTTGCAAATTTGAGTGATTTATTTGTTTTCACCTTCTGATATAATTCAGGTGGATTTTACTATTTTTATCTTCTGGGTTATTGTGTTTCCTGTGTGTCTCCTAGTTCAGGCTTAAGATGGCATGAGTTTCATTAACTCGAATTTGTAAATTTTATTCAATCCTTGTTCTTCTGTCCTACAGTTAGTGGGAGCACCGCTGTAAATGTATCTTCAGCCCCTTTTACATTGGCAATAGTATTAAGGCTAGATATATCTCGTTGGTTATGGCCCTTTTCAAACTGTAATTCATCTATTGGGATATGGAATTTTACCTGAAAATCCCTCCAAAAGCAATTGATGTTTGATTATAGTTCTACTGTTTACCTGTTATATAGATATTTCTGGTATAAACAGGGAAAAGGGGCTTTACTGGAACAGCGTTTGCGTTTCACTGGCGAAAAATCACTGCCGCATGCAATTTTGCCAGTGAAGCTTTACCGGCGAGGCTTTCACCGGCGTGCCTTCTGGAGCAAATGCTGCTCCAGTAAAGCATGATTTTGCGCTACCTTTTTCTGCCTATGTAAACTCTTTGCTAGTTTTAATGAATTTCTTTTAACAACCCTTTCAAAAACAGAACATTCCTTAATCGGTCCTCCTTCATTCATACCAAACCAGGATCCTATTGGATCCGGTACTAGTCAGGATCAAGTCATGCCGGACTCATTGACACCCCTATTTTAGGGTAATGAGAAGGGACGTCCTTCGTAGAGAACCCTTTATTTAAACCACCCACCATCCTCTCTCTCTCATCATCACTCTCACCTCCACATTTCTGCCCGTCATGGCGGTCGTCTCCTTCCTTCTTGTTGGCCTATTCTTCTTCTCTTCAGGTACACCTCTCTCTCTCTCTCTCTCTCTCTCTCTCTCTCTCTCTCTCTCTCTCAGCTGGTGTTTCTTGCAGGAGCCCATGCAACGGTACTCCTTATGTTAAGAAACAATTGCAAGCAAACAGTCTGGCCCGGATTTCAGCCAAACGCCGGAAAAGTCATCTTGGAGGACGGAGGTTTACAACTAGACCCGGGCCAGACGGTCACCGTCTCCGTCCCAGACGACTGGAGCGGCCGAATCTGGGGCCGAACCGGATGCGTCTTCGACCACCAGGGCATAGGCTCCTGCACCACCGGCGACTGCGGCCAATTGCAGTGCCAAGGCGCCGGTGGCAAGCCTCCGGCGACTCTGGCGGAGTTCACCATATCGAGAACCGTCGATTTCTACGACGTGAGCCTCGTCGACGGCTACAATCTGATGGTGTCCATAACGCCCAGGCGGGGTGCCGGCCCGTGCGACGCCGTCGGCTGCCGCTCCGACATCAACGGGCGGTGCCCGGATCAGCTGAAGGTGAAGGAAGGAAGGAGGGTTGTCGCTTGCAAGAGCGCGTGCATGGCGTTCGGCTCGCCGCGCTACTGCTGCACAGGCGCATACGGCGGCCCTACCACTTGCAAGCCCACGGCCTACTCACGCATCTTCAAGGAGTCCTGCCCAACTGCTTACAGTTATGCGTATGATGATCCCTCCAGCCTCAAGACTTGCAAAACTGAGCAATATTCTATCGATTTCTGTTGATCTCTCTCCCTTTCTTACTCTTTCTTTATCTATATCTGCCATTGTGGTTTGTTGCAAGAAAATTATTAAGGCTGCTTTTATGAAAAGAAGAGGTCTGATTTAAGCGTTCTTTGTGATTCTGTGAGTGCACGACTGACTTGTTTGTACTTTATCTCTAGAAACATCCTTCATTCATTTATAACTAAGATGAGTCAGAAGTTGAACAATACGAAGCTTAGAAAATGATATATGCTTGTACCTTTGTAAATAGAGGGCTAATAGCTGGTAACGTTAGTTTGCACTTGCAAACCAAACAAAAAAAATAAACGTTAGTTTCAATGGTTTCGAGATAGGCAGTTAAGTGAATTTCTACTAATGGACGTAACATTTGTCAGTTGTGGGATGAACCGTCGATGAAACAACTTGTTTGTTAGTTCGGTTAGGTTGGAAAGAGAAAGAGAGAGAGGCTGACAAGTAGGTATGGTATCCCGACGGAGGCAGTAGACAAGATCTCCTCAATCTCAAAATCCTACCCTTTATCCCCACCTTCCTCTTCGTACGGGTTCTGATTTTAACCTCCATACCCACCTTCATCCCTGCTTTATGTCCTCTATTCTTGGTCCAAATGGAGTGAGGCGGGGCGGAGCCCCGTTTCCCCTCAGTCCATTGCATCCCTAAAGAAGGATTGGGGACGGGCCGGGGTGGGGCAAGAGAAAGCGTAAGTCCATCCCCGCTTTCATCCCCACACGGGTTTTGATTTTAACCTCCATCCCCGCCTTCATCCTGTTTCATGTCCTCCATCCCCGGTTCGGTTCAAATGGGGCGGAGACCCGGTTTCCCCCGGTCCACTGCCATCCCAACTAACAAGCTATGTTGATTAGATGTGTAGCGGTCAAGGCATTTTGTGCAATTTGAATGCACCTGATCCAATTTTCCAACAACGAGAGGGGTAGGGGTTTGAAACTTAATTAGATGAGAGGCACTTCCCAAGGAGTTATATATATAGTCAAGCTCGGTTAGGCAGATCCCTACCAGTTATACAACCGTACTAGTGGGTATCGAAGTCATGACGTCCCAGCACATGAGACATTCAGAATTTCCTCTGACCGTATGAGCACTGTGTTGATATTATACACATCACATATGACGCAATTGTTGACCTACTACACGCCCATATTAGACAACCAATTGAAGTTTCATGAAGATACCGTCTGGCCCAATCTATCAAATCCTTTCGTTCAATTTTCCCTGTTTTTCAGGTGTAATTTCCTCAGTTTATCCTTTTTAATTCTCCTCAGACCTCAACAGGTTTATTTCTTTACAATCTGTAAACAATTCATCACCCAAAAGACACATTGAACAAAAGGTGTACTTGATAAAGTGTGAAGCATATCACGGTTATTATCAATATGGTGTACATCTTTCCTTATTAATTGCCTAATCCCAAGACGAGAAGCAATTAGAAGTATCTTATATTAGGGATTAATGGATGCCAAATTCTCAGAGTTTGTCATTTTGCCCCATGCTAATAGATTCTTCTTGAGAGGAGAAGTTAAAGGATCCAAAAATCACCTAAACCCGATATTAGGACGAAAAGTTACGCTCAATTTACTAAATAATATAATAAGGGCAAAATGATCTTTTTATCTTTCAACAACTCGAGATTTGGATAATCATTCTGATTCTCGAAATCTAGATCAGAATTGAGCTGAATCTTAAATATTCAACCTGAAACAAGTATATATATTTTGTTAGCAATTTTTAACCAATTAGCCCAAGTTGGCTAATTGGTAAGAAATAGTTTTTTGTACACCCTCTCATATCCTTTCTCTATTTTTTGACAAATTTTGGATTTATTGAACCTAACCAAACCCAGCCTGATCCGAGCTCTATCCAAACTGAACTCACTTAATATCGAACCTAACCCGGACCCATCATGGGCTGGGTTGAGTCTTATCCTCACATTAAGCCTAACCTGATTGCTACCGCAGGCCTTGCGCAATCGATCAGATCATATAGATATCCCTTCAACATAGGTCATCGAAAGAATCTTGGACGACCCACCAAAGCATGAAAGCCATGATCTTTCAAAAAATTGATTCATATTTTAAGAGTGCATAACCGCATGGATAAGATCACGCCAACCCGTCAATTTGCAATCCAATTCAGATTTTTCTTTGGGAGGTATCAAGAAAGAATTAGAATACAATAATATCGATTCATACAGAAGAAAATTGATTCAGATATTGTACTTATGAGATAGCGATAAAGGGAGAGGAAAGAAACCGAAGATTTCACATAGTACTTTTGATCAAAAAATCAATCTAATTGATTTTGTACCCTTCGTTTAATGAGAAAATTGATCAGATTCTACAGGATCAAACCCATGAGACTTAAGGAATGATGGAAGAGAATAAAAGAAAAAGAAAAAAAAAAAAACCAGATTCCAAATGAACAAACTCAAACTCGAAAATGTCCTTTCTGATTCTAGAAGAATAAGGGAGCAAGGGGATTGATTGAGAAAGATCTCTTCTTCTTCTTCTTCTTATTATTATTATTATTATTATTATTATTATTATAAGATAAGATTATAAGATCGTGATTAGATCTGTATATGTTTGGTAAAAAGAATAATCTTTTTTCTTGATCATAACAAAAAATGGAAAGTGTTCAATTGAAACATGAAAACATGACTCACTCTCCCATATTCTCTCTACTTTTTGACAAATTCTGGATTTATTGAACCTAACCCAGACCCAACCTAATCTGAGCTTTATCCAAACTGAACCCACTTAATACCAAACTTAACCCAAACCTATCCTGGGCTGGGTTCAGTACTATCCTCACATTAAGCCTCGCTCAGAGTCAGCCTAGTCTAGGTTTAATCTACCGTATGACTCGAGTGACTTGTTCTTCCCTTTGAACCAAGAACTCAAGCAACTCGAGTCACTAGGTAGGGTTTCCATGATGAGTGATCTCTTTTAGTAGGTTTTAATCATATTCTCATAAATGTTCTTTTGCTTTATAGATCTGCCTAATTTTTGGCACAATATTTTCATAATGGATAAAATTGCTCTTTGCTCGCCTAATGATCCAGACTGTTTTTTTCAAGTACATGTTTCCTGCTTTTATATATAGCTTGACTGTCACAATGAATTACCGTAGAAGGTAAGGATTTAATACCAACTAATAAAATAAACTTTGATTCTTGAAAACCATTTGAAGTTAAGTTTTTCTTTGGTACTATAATGGTGTGGATTCCAAAAAGGAACATCCCATTTAGGATGATCTCTTGCCCATCTATATGCAGTTTCTTCCCTGTCTATATACATACATGACTTCCCTGCCTATGTATTAGAACCTTTTTCTTGTTTTCAAAAATTTCTACTTTATACTTGTATTTGTTTCACGGCCCAGGACAATATCAAATGGTACGGGTGCTAATGGATCGGATTTGGAACAGATACCCAACCAAGTCTAAATCCGATTATTCACAGTAATGGAATCCAGTTAATAATTAGTTTAACATATTGTATTCAGTTTTGCATCCAAATTTGAGAATCTGGATCAGATGCATAATCCGACCAATTACATGTGAAATCCATCAGATTAGCAAACCAGATTCAAATTCAATATTTCTGTTTTCCTATAAAACTTCCACTCCCGACTCCTAATCTCAACCTAAATCAATTAGCTTAGATCGGGTTATGTCAATGACAAATATTGTGAGATTTATAAAAATCTTGCCCATATATCGTGAGAAATTGCCTAAAAGTTTAAAACGGCAATTTCTCACAAGATTTTCAAACCGTGACAAATGTCACGATATTTATATTTTGAAAAGATATTTATCATGAAAACCCCCAAGATTCTTATTTTTAAATGTGTTTTATTTATATTTTTTTCTAAAATTATTTTTTATATTTTTTATTCCCAAGGTTTTGCCAAAAAAATGCAAGATTTATGAAAAATTTTCAAAATCTCCCGAGTTTTTTGCCTGCCAAGATTTTGCCGTTTTTAACCTTTGTCACTATGATACTCAGTAATGCATAGATCCAAACCAAGTCCAACACGTTTACATATTTCAATCAAGTGATCAAGAACGGCCAGCATGAATCTACATGTCTGGGTATTGACTACTGAGGAGTTACCTCCCCCAAGAAAGGCAGTAAATGGTTGTGATATCCGTGACATTAGGGATGCAAACAAACCGGATCCAGTAATACCACTTTTATGATTTTTGGCTGTTCTGACTTTCTTATGTATTTTGGGTGATCCAAATCCGACCAGTTTGCATTCCTAGATAACATGGCCCCTTCATATTAGCCAAAATCAATTATGGTGTAAATAGAATAAAATACTAACGTAAAAGTTTTACAATGAAAGGTGCCAAACACGCTTCATACCATTTAAGGTTCAATGGGAAATGAGTGGAGGCACCTGTAGATAACTCATCTTGAACAGGGAGATCCTTATATAAGTGCCAGACGATAGCTAGGGGTGGCAATGGATCGGGGCGGCCGCACCCCGGCTCAAAATTCTGCCCTCCATCCCATCTCCATCCTTGCACGAGTCTTGATTTTAACCTCCATCCCTGTTTCATGTCGTCCATCTCTAGTCCAAACTGGACGAGGCAGAGCAGAGCTCTGTTTCCCCTCGGTCCACTGCCATCCCTAAAGATGGATCAGGGACGGGGAAGATGCTACACCATTAGGTTATATATAATATATACTGTCATGTGGATGATACGAAATTTTGTGACAAATTGGAAGTCTGCTTTTTCTTGCCAAAATAATGGTGAAAATAGATAAATATAAGGCAAGAAATAAATACATAAAAGGTCCAAAAGCCAAAAAAAAAATATGTAAAAAATGAAAATGGCCACCTTTTAAGAGACAGATGATAAAACATAAATGTAACCATAAAATTACGGTACTTTGGAAAAATTAACATAACAGGATATTCCCAAAATATCACAATATTTTGAACATTTTAAATGGCCGACAAAATACGTGATATTTAAAATCACAATATTTGTCACTGTTGTGGACATCAAAAATGCATGGTGTGAGAGTCCAACAATTGCAAGTTTTCACAGGCTGAGCCAGCGCAACCAGGACTTTGGGAGTGGTGCTGGTTCCTAGAGAAATATCGCAGAACTAAACGCATTGTTGATCTTGGAGAACATATCACAGAACTAAATCCATCAACAATATACTAAACATCAACAGAAATTGGTAGGTCAAAAACACATTTACATCACTCAGAAGCAATGAGAGAAGAAAATGATTGGTTCCATACTGAATCAAGTTAGTTCATATTTACATAGGGTTCCAAGAAGCTAGTTTCGGAAATCCAAAACTATGTACAAATTCAACTTCAAAGGTAGAGTTCAGTCGCAAAATTCCACAAAAGCAGGGAACGAAGCAAAAACTCTTGAACGCAAAAAAGACCGTACTAGTCAGTAGAGAAAGGATTGTCATACCATCATTCAAATCCACTTAGCAAATGGATTGATTCCTTCCGTTATACGCGTGCATCACCTCATGAGAGAGACCCTGCTTCTCTGCTGCAAAATACTCTTCTTCTTCTCCTCCACTCGATCACCCATTTCACCCCCACAGCTATCATTACAATCTCTCAGCTTCAACCAATTCTCAGCAGCAAATTCTTCGGCCAGAGTTCCGTCACAAGTCGTGACCGAACCCGTCGACGAATCAGGTGAGAAATACCTGTTGGCTACTCTGTCTGTGACCATATCCGATGTGCGGGGGCCGACCGGAGTCCCACCACTAGTCATGACCAGAATCACTGAATTCTCCTTCATAGCAGCCGTATCGGGCGTCTGCGAATAGTTGGTAATGCTAGAAACTGCGGATTCAAGCGTGCTAGTGCTGACAGGAGGGCTGGACTCGTTGGTTTCAGGCGTGAGCAGGTCGCTGGCCAGCTTCAGACCATCTTCAGGCTCAGTTGTAACGGCATCTGCTGGATGAACATGACCAATGGAATTAACAGGTGTGATTTCTTCGTTCTGCTGTCTTGCTTGCCTCTCAAACTCTCCCGTGTGAGCCTTCCTCCTCTCGATTGCCTGTGAATTTGGGATGTATTGATTCACTTCTTTTTTTATATCAGAGACCTAGCCGCACTGGCTCTGCCTGCGGTACTTACAACCAATGCTTCTCAGATAGGCATAAATTACAGAAAGGATTTAATTCGTATCGGATTTTGGCCGAGTCTGCTGCGAACCGGATGAGGATAGAATTTTTAATCGGAGATGGGTAACCAGCCGGCCTCATCAAATTTGAGCAGAAGAGAGACTCTGACCGGGCTTAGCTAGGTCTGGCTGGGTCCATCATATGCGGGTCTGGGCGTTTATTCAACTGGATATAAGGCTATGTCACAGGGATACTCCACGATATGCCCGTGACGTGTCCCTTTGTATATTATTTCGAATGAAAAAGCACACATAAGTTGAGCATCCCGTGTCCTTGTGACATGAGTATAAGGGAAGCGCTACCATGGAGCAGAAACCGCTTATTTACCGCAGCCTCCAATCCGGATCCAATTGCCTAAAATTGGGTCAGGCCACCGTGGGTCACTCCTAAAATTCAAACAAAAGCGAGTAAAATCGGGTGTTTCAAATCAGCGAAGTGGAACCGGTTTTATTAGAACCGGATATGCAGGGCCAGTAAATAACGAACGAGTCGGTTCACCAAAAGAATCGTTTCAGTGATAGAACTATATGGTATTTCCAACTTCTCTGAAATTTTCCCTCAATATTTGATCGTTGTGTTTTGCTGAAACATAAAGTAAGAGTATATCCTATTTTTTCTGAATTTACAAATCCTGGAAATAAACCCCAAAGAGAGAGAGAGAGAGGGATCAAGAACGAATCACTATTCTTGGAAACAAAAATCGGAAAAGTACGCATGAGAGTTAAAAGAAGCAAAACAAGGTCACTGACAACAAGAAAAGAGAGATTTCAGAATTTCGATTGATATCCAAGAAAAAGGAAGCATTACATTTTTGGGAGAAAAGAAATTTAGAAGCAGACTTCCAAAGATTACACGAAATAAGTTCTTTCCAAATTCCCAAAATACCAGAACACTCCCACTCAAAAAAGGGATTCTTCGCTAAATCTTGAAAACCATCAGGCCGTTTCGGACCTCCCCCATACTCTCCTGCTCCACCGGAAAATCAATATTCCGCGCCGGAAAAGAGCGAGAGAGAGACCATTCTTGGAAACAAATATCGGATAAAATTACGAGTTAAAAGAAGCAAAACAAGACGACCAACAGCAAGAAAAGAATATGAATGAAATATTTAAGAAGAGAAAGAAATCTAGAAATAAGAACCATAATGTAACACAAGAAGAAGAGGCAAGATCCATAGAATTTCAAAGATCACAAAGAAATATAAATATATATATATATAGAGAGAGAGAGAGAGGCGGTCAGCGGCGGAAACGAGTTTGATAGTGTTTGATGATACACTCTTCTCTCCCATCTGCATTCCCAAACCCCCAAAACATTCCCTTATCAGAGAACCAAATATTTCAGTCAAATCTTGATTATCTCAGTGCCATTCATGAGTTCTCCCACATACCCTTCTCCTCCACCGGAAAATCGATATCCGGTGCCGGAAAATAGCTGGAGAGAGAGAGAGAAAGAGAGTTTTCGTACCTTGACGATGGCGGTGATATCTCTGAGAGGAGAGCGAGGATACCAAGAGGGCAAGACTCTTCTGTTCCGACTGCTCTTGAGCAGAGCCGACCGTCCTCCGCTCCCCCACGGCGGGATGTTCTCCTTGTCGTCCATTGGGTCCCCCAATAGCGGGATCACCGACGCCGACCCCATCTCAGTTGTCCTCCTAACGGAGATCGCCTGGTGGTTGAGCTCTCTCAAATCCGGCATCCTTCCTTCTCCACCTATATTAAGAAAAAAAAATATTCAGCGTTTCAGGCGCCGGAAAACGGGAGAAATACCCTGAGAAAGCCGTACCATCACCGTTCTCTCGATCTGCACTCTTCCTCCCTCTTCTCTAGAACTAGAATGATGGCCTCGATTCTTCTTTATTCTCTCTCTCTCTCTCTCTCTCTCTGTCTTACCCCACTGGGTTAGTTAAAGACAGTTCTCAGTGTTCAAAAAATTTTAACCACGGTTAATTCTCCGCGCCCTTTATTGCCCAAGAATTCAAACGTGGATGAAATGACGAAATTACCCTATGGGCTGCGGCGGTGGATGAAGAAAGCAGACTTTAGGAAGAAAAGAAATGCAAATGTGTTGGAGCCCCGATCCGGGTCCAAACTCGATCCTATATTCCTACCTAGATTTTCAGATCCTGATGTATATGGTATGTATCCATGTCTAGGTCGAATTCGGAAAGAATGTGGTTGCTCTTCTCAGATCCGGATCCAAATGACTTAAAGGAAATGTTGTTGGCTTTGACAGGTTTTGCTTTTTTCTCTTGGAATAAAAGGCCTGTAAACGGGTTGGATTTAGCCATTACCGAGTCCGAACTAAAAGGATTCCGATCCTGATTCAGAGTCAGATGGGATCAGGCAAAACGGAATCCAGATCCGACTAGCTTAAAATCCAATATTCACACATAATTGGTTTCGGTTCTTAGTCAGATGCTTTGATGCAAAACTCAAAAACGAATCCAGGTTCTTTTATTAACCATATCTGAATCTGACTAATCAGATTCAGATTCGGTTCAGGTGTCAGATTACATCTGACACATTGACATCACTACATGTGTTCCTTGTTTTTATTGGATCCAATATCACAGAGCCATCCTACCATAACATGCTCCTGATCTATTCGATGAGGTCTAAATTGGATCTGGGCAACAATTGGACCTACTTTTCAATATCCAGATCCGGTGTTAGGTCAAACCTGAACGAACCAATGTTCGACTAGTTTGTCCCTTGAGGGACATCAATTTACCAAATCATACCCAATTGAGCAAAGCATGAGTGCAGATAGTGATTGAGAGTCAGCAAGGAGAGAATTTGCTTGATCCAAATCCTATTTGCACTTTCTAGACTGGATTGTTGTTTTACAAGAAAAAAAAATTGAACTTATCTGGATTCAGATTTTAGAAATCGTTTATGAAAAGCCCACATCATATCAAACTAATTAGCCGAGCCCATGTCACGATGGACGCTAGCGGTGGTGATGAATCCCATGGAGGTGTGCTGCTAGCTTGCAAAGGATGAGGCATGTCAAGCTCGCCGAAGCAGATCGAGTGTTCAGAGCATGTTTGCAATGCCATGGGATTCCTGGATCATGTCATTGTAAATCACAATCACAATACTGTCTCAAAGTGGAACATGAAGAAGTACAAGTTGTAGTGATGGACAACTATAACTGTTTTTGCCTGATTTGCGTTGAATCTTGTGAAAGTTGGTTACAAGGTTGACCTCATTGTGAGAGGCGTACGCCTCATAGGCGAGGCGCTCGCTCAAGGTACTGAGGGGCATACTCAAGCGTTCTGGAATTGCTTTGAATACATAATTATCTAAAATAATTTCAAATATAACACTGTTTGGATTGCCCTCAATATGATTTCAGCTAAATGTTTGATGCAAGTTTCAATAGCATTAATAGCTCCCGATTAATTGCGTGGTGGTAAACCACTAAAAATCTTGCATTAGTATAACTAACTTAAATTTACATATACCTGTATATAAGTAAGAGATGTGCCCAAAAGTGCATTGCTGAAAAACTATAGTTCTATTGCATGTATGCATTTGATATGTCCAAGAAAAAAATATTTATATGCATCAGTAAGATTTTTTTTTTTTGTTTAGGCCATTTTTGATGGAAACAAATTCAAGGTTATAATTTAAAAAATTGGGAGCTATTTATTTTTCAAGTCCTTCAAAAACCTTATATTTACTAAATCAACCATCAAACAAACTCATATATGTATATAACAAACTCATATATGTATATTTATATTAAAAAACCATTTACCAGTGTTATTTTATTAATATTATATATTTTATTATTTTGATCATGAAGCTTACGCTTCAACGCCACGAGGCTTACGCCTCGCTTCATAACATGCTCAACGCCTCGCTTCGCCTCATCGCATTTAACAACCTTGGTTGACCTTATAACCAACAACCTCATCTTCCACTTTCTCACCTGTGACCAGAACAAACATTCACTAAAGCAAAAGGCAAGTTTCTGTTGGTGCCCCATAATGTGTTTCAACTGTGTGTGTGTGTGTGTGTGTGCTAACTTGTAGGATCGGCAAAGAGATGGTTTCAGATCTCTATTAATCCGTATGCTTTACGGTTATATTAATCCAAAAACTTCAGCACTTTTCACTTGTATTTAGTACTCCTTAAAGGTGGAGAACAGATCAATAAATATTTCTCATTTCATTAAGAGCAGCAGTAAGGGGAAAAAAAAAGATAAATTGGGGATGTTCTTATATGAAACATACCAAAATGGAGAAAAAATTAAAAAAAAAATGGTTGAAATTTTGCATATTGCATGTGAGAATCGATTGGAGCTCCTCTTTCAGCAAAGCCTAGGCTGACATACAGCAACCTTGCTTTTTGACATCAGCTGGCTCCTGACCAGGAACTATGATTTTGGTACCTTTGAGCAATGAAGCATTGCCACCATCAGCATCTTCATTGGCTACAAGTGATTTTTTGCTAATGATCCGGTAGATCTCTGTCAACACAGTCAAGAATGCTGGTTCCACATTGATGGCCTCCAAAGCCGAGGTCTCCATGAAGAAGAGGTTCTCTCTCTCTGCAAATTCCTTTGCGTCCTCTGTAGGGACTGCACGTAGGCTTCCCAGATCACACTTGTTTCCAATCAGCATGATCACAATGTTTTTGTCAGCATGGCCTCGTAGCTCTTCGAGCCACCTCGCCACATGGTCAAAAGATTGGCGCTTGGTCGTGTCATAGACTAGCATGGCTCCGACTGCACCTCTGTAATAAGCACTTGTAACAGCTCTGTACCTGCAGATCAGTAATGGCCCTCAAAACTAAACAAATGATGGACAGGAAGGTATTTCACACACAAATTAGAAAAAACGTCCATGCTCAGACTGGTCATTGCCTTCTTTGACAACAGCCACCAGCAGATGAGTTTAATATATCCAAATGTTGTCAGAGGCTAATTGACTGAATGGATGAATATTCCATCGTACACATCGAGGTTGATTGCACACGTACTTTAGTTTAAGTTAATTATATGACAAAATGGTTCACACAAATGGAAGTCAGGATGCCATTCATGTGATCAAACGACTGTTACCAACGAAAGAAACAAAAACAAGAAATTACAGGCATTAGTTATGAGGATGGCAACATATAAACGTTGGGTACTTCATGATGCTTTGGTTTACAAAAAATCCAGAGAATTCCATTGTAGAGTTAAAAGGTGCCACTCAAATAAGCTTTAGAAACTAAAGCAGAGAAGATGGTTCTTCAAGCAAGAAATGAAGAGATTGATTCATAATCCCATTCTCAGGCTTTTCTCAGCAAGGGAAAAATTCATGAGATTTTAAAAAGTTTGCTTTTCAAGGAAGCAAAAATAAAAAGAAATAAAATCTATCAAATAAAGACAAACAATTGAAAACACAAGAAAAACTTCAAAAAACGGAAAGCATTTGCTATTTATGTCTATAAAGAGGACATCTCTACATCAAACATACATATTCATGCACTACTGCATATACTCTTCCTCTATTAAAACTTAAAAGAGGAAAAACAAACTCAATAGTACTCGGTGACTTGGCATTATCAACTTTGATCACCCCCTCATATCCTATCATCTCTTCGTTTTTGGCTCCGGGGAGGGTAGATATTAAAATAGCATGGGTCAAGGCCCCTAAAAAATAAGTAGTGGATTCTTTCCGGACCAGAGTGGGAGCATTCTGCTCCCGATGACTCAGGCCTTCGTCAGCTTAAGTTTTCTATGAGAACTTATAGATATCCAGACATCGAGTTCCCCCTTTAGATTCAACGTGTTTATCCAAATGTTTGGTTGGAAGTTCAAAGTTCAAATACTAATTTGTTCCCAAACATGATAAGTTTTGGATTTGTACAGCAAGCACAGTCTTGGAAGCACATAAACATCAATTTTAAGTAACGAAAAGCATGAATAATTTTGTTAAATTCAACTTATCAGCAATTAAACAATGCACTTGTAAATGAAATTCATGATAAAAAAAAGCACCACCTATCCACGGTTCAGAACTTTGTCATTTTGATCTAAGCACTTAAACATGTCGGCTTTTAGAAACATGTAAGCCAGCAATCCCTTAAGTGTGCTTCTGAACATGCTCTTTAAAAATCATATTCATTTTTTTTAGGATAAACAAATATATCCAATCCACTTTGCAATAATCATTAAACTTTTACCAAAAGAAAAATGGTGAATCCCCATCAACCAAAAAGTAACATACATGGCTGTGATGAGAAGGGAGACACAACTTGTAGATTTATGGAGTAAAAAAAATTCCTGTTGGATCCAGATAACCGGTATGGCTGCTGGTATGTGACAAAAGAAGGGCAGGCTGGCATGGCACAGTTGTTTTTCAAGATGGTTGAAAGTGTGTGACTGGGTTACAATACAAGCAAGTGTGACTGCAGGTTTATTGTAAACGTAAAACTCCACTATATAAGAAATGTGGAAATTTTTAAATATTCATAAAAACATACAATGTATCAATACCTCATATCGTACACATGCATGTGGCAGCACAAGGAAGCAACCAGCATCAGCATCCAGAATAACCATTGTCAACACAGGTGCATTGAACATTTTAAAGTGTTTAAACTGTCATTGTCATTGATCTAGATCATAGAAGAGCAGCATTATAGACCTCGCTATTGTAGAACATGGTTCCCAGAAATTATCCACTCGATTGAGAACAAGGTCACAAAACTGTTCCATAAATTGAACCATTTGGGTAGACAGTTCAAACCATTGGGTCAACCTGGACCAACATAAGTGAGTGAGCTGTGAGTGAATGAGGCGTTAGCCGGAGAATTCGAAGTATCAGAACCACCAGACTGCACTAGTTGCAGGTTTTTATGCCGGCGCTTGAGTTTAAGGTAATCATTTTTTAAAATTTTCAAAAAAGGGAAAATCTCCTGGGAGATCAGCAATTTTTAAAGAAGAAAAGTTCAATAAATGAAAAGAAGAAACAAAAGTTTCAACATTCTCTGCAATAATATGATACTTAAAAAATTAGTAAACTTTTTATACATAAAGACTTGCAAAAAAATTTCACTTGAATTTGAATTTTCTGGGTCACAATACTGCAAAACTGCAAGTGGTTGATATCTATAGATTGTTACAGAATACCTTTATACATACATACATACATACATGTGAAGTGTGTGTAAGAAAAATGGCAGGAATTTCTATATAGAGAACACCTTAATAACAAAAGAGTGTTGTCATAAGTTGCAAGATTCAAATCAAGCCATAGAGGCAATTTGGTGAATAAAAAATACATAGAAATGGTCATATTACTCAATGTTGTCAGTATCGGTGCGTATCAACCTGTATTGGCTGATAGGTATTGCATTGGCAGAAAATCGATATTCTTCATCATCTCAGCTATTTTTCAATAAATATAAAAATTATTTAAAATTATTTTTTAATATCATTTTAATGGCTTTAACACGTCACACTCTGATTGACACATAATATTTTTTAATTATTTTTTGGCCGATTCAGAATGATTCACTTGTGTATCGGTATCGGCCGATTCACCTGAATCATTGGCCAAACGATACAGGGCCTATACCGATACTGACAACATTGATATTACTACTTTCATGGCTATTTTGCAAGTAAATAATAACCAAAAAAACTAAGATCAAATATAAGTAACTGAAAAGGAAAACACGCTCACATTTCTCATGCTTGACATCCATCATAACTAGTTCACCTGCATATTAAACTATGCAGTAAAACAGTACAAATGGTTTTCTCTAAACAAAGGGTTTAGCAAAGAGGACCAAATTTATAACCCCATTCATAGTTGACCCATTCATTAAGCCATTCTGGTCCCATTGGCCAATTTGTGTTAAACCTTAAAGATAAGCCATATAGACTGTTTCTCATCAACTATTCCCCTCATTAAATTGTTTGATTCTTCATATCTAATTTAGCTCCCCTTTTTGTGCCAATCTACAAACTGTTACATGGATACGATGCCAGAACAAGATACAATGTGGATACGCTTGGTATGTCACAGCAATTCTCAAAAAGCAGGAAACAATGATACAGTCATACACAATGTAAGACAATAAAACATAAATACCCTCTCAAGTGCAAACTTTACAACAGAAATTCTGAATCAACATAATTAAAAACATCAAATAATAAATCTAAATTGAAATTAAAATAAAATGTAATTGATGACAATTTTAAAAGAAAACAAACGTAAGTGAATACAAAATATGTAATCAAGATCATAAAAGAAAACAGATAATGTTAATGACACAATGTTGCTTGTGTTTGACATTGGTTTGATTGTTTCCTGGTATGCCCAAGTCTCATGTTGTATCGACACGGAATACACATGCTAAGTTTAGAGATGTCCATGTAACATGGTCTATAAATTCATAATCCATCAAATGATGGACAGGTTTAATACAGGATCTCTATTAGCAGTCACTCCATATTAAGATAATTATGAAATTTAACAAGTACACCAATTAGCTGATTTCTGAGATCAAGTTATACCTAAGCGAATAGCTGACATTAAAGATTCTCTAAATGATAAATGACTAACATCCTTGATTCACATTAGATCCAAATACAGGAAGGAGGAAATAGAAGCCACCTTCCTTCTGATGCTTGTTTGAATCATCAAGAATGAAAATTGTATCAACAAAATCCTGCCAATAACTTCTTTTCAGTTTGTTGTTCAAAGTGCCAGTATTAATGGTAGCAAAAAAGATATCAGACCTACATCAAAGCCTCATCTCACACTACTTCCACAATCACAGATATTGGAATTACTTTCCTACTTCAATAAATCCCAAAAGAGTTCTCCTGTATATTATCAGTTTTAAAACATTTGTTATACTACCCAACAAACTGAACTCCAAGAAATAACTTATCTTACACTGATTGCTTAGAAGAGCAACTCAATGCAACCGTTTTTGCAATCAGGCACCTTTCTGAACTACCTCCCTCAGAAAACACCATCCAAAGACATCATTGGGCTGGACCGTACAAGTCGAGCGCAGTTAATCCTAAGCATCCACTCTCAAAATTACAAAACAACACAAATAAAGGCGCCATATCATACAAACCAAAGCATTTATTCATCTAGCAATAGCAATAACCACCACCACCACCACCATCATCATCATCACGATGCATCTGAATTGTTGTGGTCGAATACAAATGGAAATTTCCAGCTAAGACCTAATGAATTTAAAAGATCATATCAGTTCCATACTGAATAACGAAAATTATATGTGGAGAGTCTGGAGACAGCGATATCAGATCTTTCTTTGCCTTTCTACCATTTTCTCAACCGATCAATATGCATCAGAATCGTTCTTGAAAGCAAAAGAAACTCCGAAGATTACATCAATTGCGAAAATCATATCATAAAATCCTATTTTTTCCCTTTTCTCATTACACACAATCATGGGTTAGGCAGGCCTCGTAACAAACAAAACAAAAGGTGCCATAACACTAGAAACGAATTCAGATCCTAATTTACACCGTAAAATCGGAATCTTTCCTTCTTTTGTGATACCGTAGCATGGATTAGGCACGTTCCGTAACAAGATGAAAGACAAATTCACGATTGCCATACCACTAAAAACGAACTTAGATCCCAATTCGAGGCCGTCAGAGGGTAATTAAATAAGAGGGCTTAACAAAAACAAAAAAACTGGAATTCAGATTCAACGGGAGAGAGAGAGAGAGAGAGAGAGAGACCTCTCCTGGCCAGCGGTATCCCAAATCTGGGCCTTGACGGTTTTGTGATCGATGGTGAGCGTCCTGGTCTGGAACTCAACGCCAATCGTGGCCTTCGAGTCGAGGCTGAACTCGTTCCTGGCGAACCGGGCGAGCAGCTGCGACTTCCCCACCGCCGAGTCCCCGATCAGCACCACCTTGAACACGTAGTCGATCTTCTGGTTGAACTCCCCGTACAGGTTCGACATCTCTCTCTCTCTCTCTCTCTCTCTCTCTCAAGAAGAAAGAAAGGAAGGAAGGGAAAAAGAAAACCCCAGAAATCGTATCCCTATTCCTGTTTTTCCCAATATCACACCGAAATTCTTCTTCTCTCACCCAAAGAAGGATCTGAGGACCGCGCCCTTCAGATCGAGGAAAGTGTGAGCTCGGATACCTCCCGTCGAGGTCGTTGGGGGTTCTCTCTCTCTCCCTTTTCCATGGAATTGCTTTTCGCTTGTGGGGAAGAGATCGGAGATTCAGAAAGTTTGGAAACGGGCAGAGTCAAAACAGATGTTTGGGGAGCACGATGGCGACGATATGTGGGGAATCCACCTGGGAGAACGAGATTAGCGGACACCTTCGGATCAATTTTAACGGATAAATGACGTATCGTCATATCGGTGAATATCTTATATATAAAAATATCCGAAAATAAAGGATAGAAGAGCTGCAAGTGGATTAGGATACAATCAGATATCCGATCTGAGTCCAACATGTTACTTTCGGATTTAGATCCTTGATGTAAAATCTGAATGTGCATTGGGATCCGATTCAGATCTGTTCAATCCCATCGCTTTCTGATTCGAGTCAGCATTTTAAGTTAGACCTGGAATTGATCAGAATCAAAATCCTGATTGCTTTCTTACATCTAAATAGCTTGCTTTTGTTCTATTTTTTTTTATCCAGTATTATCACATGTATTTTTTATTCAGAATAAACTTTATTTAATCAAATCTGGATGTGAAACTACTATTTATATTTTAGATTCAGATTTAAAAAAAAAAAGGAGCCCTGAACCGGACCCAATCGGTCGGGGTTCTAATCAGACCGACTCATTCAAAGACCTTGGTCTGGGTGTGAATCAGGCCGGGAAATGACTGATACCTGAAACCTATTTGCACTAGAATTTGTTTTCTACTGCATGCATAATAACCTAATTTTACAAAAAAGTGAACCAATTATGTCTGAATAAATAAATAAAAAATTGACCGACTTGAGCCATTTTAACGCTTATTTGAATATATCCATCTTCATTTTATGAAGGACATTTTTTGGGTATTTGATGCAGAGCAGCTGCAGGATGCTATCCGGGATAGTAGGATCCATATGGAACTAATTTCACAACTTGTGTTTTTTGTTTTTCTATAATAACTTATATTTGGATGTATCCATATTCAATTAGAAAACTTATGAGCAGGGGCGGAGCCACAATGTGTGTAGGGTGGGCACCTGCCCACCCTTACTCAGAAAAATTCTCCAAGGGGCTACCCACCCTGACCCAGGACACCGCCTACCTACACCAATCGTGCCCAACCCAATCTAGGTGACCCCGAACTGAGTGGCAAGTATCCTCTCTCTCTCTCTCTCTCTCTCTCTCTCTCTCTCTATATATATATATATATATATATATATATATATATATATAGGAAATTATTGTAATGTGCAACAAATTTAACACGTTTCCCCAAAAACCTTATAAATTTTGAAATATGCCTCATGTCCAATTTTGTAGGTTCTTGACTTTTTTAAGACCTTTTTACTTTTACTCTTAGCATGAAGGAATCTCTTGATTTTTGTGTGTTACATTGCAACGCTTTCCTGGTGATATTTTCGTAGAAATCATGAAAATACACAATGCAAAAATGGTTAGATTTGCATAATGAATGTGTACATTTTCGATGCCTCACAACTCCAATGCAAAATTCCTCCTCGCTTCTTCTGCAACCCCCATGCAGAAATATGAATTGTGTGACACTTCTTGCGAAAATCTCTTTCTTGCGAATTTCATCAGAGTTTTACGTTGGTGCTTGTGAAAGTCCACTGTCGATTTGAAATTCATGAAAAGTTTATAGAATTCATGGACTTTAACATGCTATCAACTTTAAGTGATGCGAGATTTAGTGCGAATTTACTTGTATATATAGGCATTTAGAGTGCAAATTTAGTCAACAATTTCATGTTGGTGGTTGTGAAATTCTTGAAATGTTTGTAAAATTTTTGAAAGGTTTGCAAAAATTATAAAGTTTTTCATGAGGTGATGCAAAATTCCTTTTCAACTGAGAATTTTGTAAGCATTAAAAATTATATTTTGTTTCTTAAAACCTTTTATACGCAGCCCAGGGTTATTTTCGCATAACCTAGGGTTTTTGTGGTCCCCAAACCTTTTTCTCGACAAAATTTCCAACGATTATTTTTTATGACTATTTCTAATAAATATTTTCAGTGAAATATACATTGGTGACACTTCATTAACGACTATTTCAGTCAGTATGAATATACATTTAAGTGACAATTAAAGAAAGGAGAAAGGAGGTTTGCTTATATTTTATAAGGAAGACCTCACAAAGTTCACATAAACTATATATAAATTGACATTTTGAAGTATTGAGACATCATTTTATAAATCAAGGCATAGTTTTAAATATAGAAGTGTCATATTTAATGCTAGTAGGTGGGAAGGATCACATTTAATATTTTTGAAAAGGAAGTTCCCTTTTCAAAAAGCCAATATGCTTTTTATAAGCAGTTTTTTCTGAAGAATTTATAGATTTTCCTATATATCGCAAATAATAATGATGAATACAATGGAAGTTTCTTTCATATTTGAGGATTTTCGTACAGGCTAGGGTTTCACAGAAACTAGGTTTTTGTGGTATCTAACTAATAAAAAATTATAGTTATTTTTTTAGGCCAAACATCGATAGTGAGAAGATTGATGACACTTCATGAGTGAAAATCATCAACGATGAGTTTTTTTCGATAAGCGCATCTTATGGTATGGGTAGGATAGGAAATGAAAGTTCATAAGTTGTTCATGATTGTTCCAATTGATCATCTGAAAACCCGTTATTATCATAGAGAACATGAATGATGCTGACAACTACAAATTTTGTCAACCTTACATGAAAAATTATGACAATTTTTAAATAAAACCATGAATGAACTTTATATCCAAATGACATCCACGTTTTTTGTTTATTGAGTCAAAATTACATCCATATTTTTATTGTCAAAATAGAATATATATGGTATAGTAACACTACAAAAAATCTATTTTTTTAAAGGACTTTTTACTGGCACAAAATTAGGTGGGGCCAGTAAAATATATTTCTCTGGTGCATCTATTACCTGTGCCAGAAAAATGAGATTTTTCTGACACATTTTTTAGTTAAGCCAAAGAATATAAGGTTTTACTCACGAAACCCAAAACTATAGCAGTAAATCCCATTATCTCTAATGCATCCCCAAACTATGAAAGTCAAGGGTTTCATTTATTTTAGTTTTGTGGGAGGGCACCTGCCCTTTTTCTTTTAGCCTCAAATTGTTCTCTCTCTCTTAGAAACCCTTCTTCATCATATGCCAGACACCCCTTCGTTGATCGTTGTGTCCAACTGCCGCCAACACTGGTTTTTCTCCCTCTTCAGCTCTTTGTCTTCTTCCATAAGGTGTGACACTATCTCTCATCCATTTTCCCTCTCTCTTTCTTTCTCTTTCTCCCCTTCTTTTCCATTCTCTGATTTTTCGGCCATCATTGCACCAAGCGGCGATCAATGACCATCTCCATTGGAACGGTGATTCACGACCACCTCTGTTGGTGCGACAGTCATCGGGTAACCTCCACCCTATCTCTCTCTCTCTCTCTCATCTTCTTCTTATTGGGGTTTGGGCGAGAAAATCATCTTTACTAGGTAAGGTTTCTGATTTTTATTAGTTCAAACAATTGCTATGGTCTAGGAAATTGTTAGTTTTATTAGCTTTGCTCGAGCAAACAATACGGTTAATGAGAAAAAACTAAGGTGCCCATGCGTAAGATGCAACAATTGCTTACTGCAATCAGTCAAAAGTGTTGTTGATATATGGTATGTTTAGGTTTTGTTCAAAGCTACACACTATGGCATTATCATGGTGAATTAGTGATCTCACCTGCAAGAGATCATGTTGATGCATGTGAAGATAACATAGATGCTATGAATGAATTGATACATGATGCATTTGGAATATATGATTCCCATGAAGACAGAATAGATGAGTCTTTTGAAAGTCAGAGCTCTGAAGTTAATGCATGCTTCAAATTGCAGAGAGATGCTGAACAAGAACTATATCCTTCATGTGCTAGATCTACAAAGTTGTCATTCATTGTTCACCTGTTTCATATAAAATGTCTTAATGGCTGAAGTATTTGATATGTTGCTCGACTTATTGAAAGAGGCATTCACTGAAGGTATATAATTACCAAAGTCATATTATGACACAAAGACAACAATTGAAAATTTTGGTTTCAGTTATGAAAAATAGATGTATATCCTCACAATTTCATGTTATATTAAAAAGAATCTGCTAAAAAAGAGTTATGCAATGTTTGTAAGGCATCAAGATGAAAAGAAGTTAAATGTCAATCAAATAGTATAACATCTTCATCTTTTAAGAAACTCAAAAAAAAATTATGAAAAACTTTGCACCACTTTCCCTTGATACCAAGATTGAAAAGGTTGCTTGTGTCATCTAGGACTACTTTTCAAAAGAGATGGCACCATGAAGGTTGCACCAAAGATGATGTTCTAAGGCATCTTGCAGATTCATTAGCTTGAAAAACTTTTGATACATTGCATTCCTCTTTTGCTACAGATAGTCACAATGTGAGACTCAGGTTAACCACTGATGGTTTTAATCATTTTTGAACTTTGAGTACATTATATAGCATATGGTCATTTGTTATAGTTGCATATAATCTGCCATCATGGATGTGCATGAAGCAGTCATATACCATGCTTGTACTGCTTATATTTGGACCAAGCTCGCCTGGGGTAATTAAAATAAATCCTTATCTTTAGCTGCTTATTGAAAAACTGAAGACATTATTAAATGATGGTGTAGAAACCTACAATATATCAATGAAAAAGTATTTTCAATTGCAAGAAACTTTATTGTGAACTATAAATGATTTTTCTGCATATGCAAACCTATCAGGATGGAACACCAAAGGAAAATTAGCATGTTCTTTATGTTATAAAGACGCACATTTTTTGCAGGTTAAAACATAGCAAAAAATCTTGTTATATGGGACATTTGTAGATTTTTGCCTATTACTCACAAATTTTAGAAGAACAAACATTCTTTCAATGGCAATATTGAAATGATAAGTGCTACCAAAATGGTAGGCACTAATATGCTATATCAATTAGAGAACACGACTAATTTCAGTGATAACGAGTTAGGATGCAAAGACATGGGCTTACCATATCAATGAAAGAAAAAAATAATTTTTTTGAGCTGTTATATTGAAAGCATAATTTACTATGCCACTGTTTGGATGTAATGCATATTTAAAATAATATATATGACAAGATAGTTGGGACACTATTGAATTTAGGCAAGAAGTCAAAAGGCCATTTAAATGCTTGTCTAGATTTGCAATCAATGAATATAAGGCATGCACTTCATCCACAATACAATAGAGCTGAAAAAATTTCTGCATGTTACATACTTTGCTATGAGTATGAAAGAAAAGTCCATTTTTTACATAGTGTTAGCATTTTAAGGTTTCAAATGCTTATTCAACAAATATCTCTTGATGTGTGCAAGTAAAAGAATGTAAGATTTAAGGTCCGAAGAGTCATGATTGTCACATGCTAATGCATCAATTCCTTCCATTAGCTATACAAAATGTTTTACCAAAAGAAATAAGTGCAGTGTTGATTGAGTTGTGTGGATTTCTCAAGAAATTATGTTCTAAAGTTGAAAAAGATGATACATTAAGTAAATTGGAAAAACAAATAATATTGATATTATGCCATCTGAAAAAGATCCTCCTACCTTCATTCTTTGATATAATGGTGAACTACCTATTTAACTAGCAGATGAGGTTCAATTGGGGGGGCGGGGGCATTACAATACCGTTGGATGTATTCCATTGAAAGATATTCATAAATATTTGTTATGGTTTGAATGTCATAAACTATTAATATAATTAATTTTCTATTTGTTAATTGTTATAGGTTCTTATTAAAGATTAAGTGTTATGTAAGGAATAAAAGTTAACCAAAAGGCTCGATTGCAAATTGGTACTTAGCTAAAGAATGCTTAACTTTTTGCTTAAGATATTTGCATGGTATAGAGACACGCTTTAACCGGACATAAAGAAATTATGAAGAAGTTGTTTGTGCTGCAACACATGATTCTACATTATTGAGAAAAGGTCGTGATTTGGGCACATATCGATTATTCCCAATGAATAATATAACTCCTCAACAAATGCATACTTATGTGTTATACAATCACAACTCGGTGACACCATATCTTTAGTAAGAATTTTTATTTTTTATATTGGTTATTTTTTAATAGTAACAATATGCTTTTAATAATTTTTCACTAATCTAGCATGTTGGAAACATTTAGACATTCTCATCATGGAAAATTTGAGGCCTCGTCAAATAGAATGAATTCATAAAGAAAATTTTCCTAAGTGGTTTAAAACTCATGCAAGTTGATAGTTTTTTATTTTTCAAATTTTTTTATTAGTTTTTAGTTCATATAAATTGGTGCTTTTAATTAGATGTATAATTTTTTTATAACAGATTCATCAACTACGAGAAGGTAGTGGGAGTGAAGAGGTTACTGATGAGCTTATATGACTTTCTAAGTATCCTCGTAAGGATGCAAGAAGATATAACACTTTTATGATAAATGGGTTTAGGTTTTGTACAAAATAACGAGAAGAAAGATTGAAGAATCCAAATAGCGATGTTGTTACTGCAAAAAAAAATTAGTTATTCAAGTGTCCATGATAAAAGGCATGTAGTTGATGGTGTTACTTATTATGGAACCATTGTAGACATCATTGAAATATAATACCATATAGATCAAAGATTTGTTTTGTACAAATGTGAATGGTTTGATGTCCTTAGTCAACATGCCAAGGGCCTTAAAGAAGATGATTTCGGTTTCACACTTACAAATTCTAAATATAGATGCATGAAAGATGAATCTTTTGTATTTGCATCTCAGGCAAAACAAGTCTTTTATGTGCAAGATTACATTAACAAAGATTGAAAATTTGTTACTAGGACAAGACCTAGAGAATTTTTTGAGATTGATAGGCAACAAGTTGATGAAGATGACAACCTACATGGTGATACTAGTGACAATTATATTGAAAATGACCCATACAATATTTGAACTTTAAAAACTATTGATGTTGATATACCATGGGTTAGGACAGATGTGCCTAGAACATCTATTGATGATACAACTATTGCATTGACTCAATCATTTACAGAAAAAAATAAAAATAATAGAGGTAGGTGGTCTAATTTAGTCATAACTTTTATCTTTATCACTATTTATGATTGTTTTATATAATATAAGATAGTGCATTTTTTCATGTTATATCCTAGATCATCATGCATGCAATTTGAATGTACCAGTTGATCTATGCTTATTATTTTCATGTTACTTGTGATTATTTATGATTGTTTTATAAACAATAGATGGCTCCTAAGCAAAGAAATGTGCAAATATCCATTGTTCCTGACTTTAAAACGAGTGATATCTCATGTAAGTGCACCATACCTTTTAATTTACTGAATTTTTTATTGTATATCCATTGCCTAACATATATTTTGGTTAATTGATTACAGCTCAACAGGGGAGAAGGACATGCGACCCCACTCGTGCTCTTGCAATGACATTGTTGCCTCAAGTGTGAAGCACCACCATGTGTCCATAAATAAGTATGGACAGCCCATCGGTTGGGAGGCCATTTGTTGGACTACGTATTTGAGAAAGTTTGCAGGAAATTCGGATGTTAATCCACTTAATTTTGTTACTTGGAAGTCATTACCTCTGAGTTGCAAGGACAACATGTGGCATCTTGTGTTGATATGTAACAGGCATTTTCTTAGATTATGTGCAATATTTAAACATGAATGTAATATTAATTTAATTGTATTTGCTGCGACAAAAGTATGATCTTCTCGACTACATGAGAGCATGGTTGTTGAAGCAGTATTCACGGTCTATACGAAATTATAGATCCGAGTTTAGAAAAATCTATAAAAAAAATTGCAAGACATCTGATGAACACATGAACAAGTGTCCTGAAGATATTCTTGAGTTTCAATGGGCCACCCTAATGAAACATTTTGATTTTCATCGCTTAAAGGTAAGTGTTTAGATCTCTATAAAAACAAGTTAAAATTTATAATTTCTATATTTATAGTTATTTATGTAAACTTATTTTGTTGTTAAAGGCACAAAGTGCAATGAATAGTGTCAATCATGCTAAACAAAAGTTTTTGCTTACTACTGGAACAAAAAGCTTTGCACGATATAATTCAGAGAAGGTAATTATAATGTCATTAACTTTATCATCATTTTATCTTTATGATTAGTGATTACCTTATTATGTTATCATAATTAATTTCTTTTCATATTTGTGTAGGTTAGAGAGGATGGAGTTGAGCCTTCACAAGCTGAATTCTTTGTTATGACACTCTCTAGCTCCAATTCAAATTATCATAATGTTGAAACAAGTTCAATAATTATAAGTGATTGATGATTACACAATTAGTCCGATTTGTGTTCAACATTGGTATGTTATTTCTGTATTTATATTTGCATGATTTTAAATGTGTATATTACTTTTGTAGGATAAAATGAACTCCATGAGATCTCAAATGCCTAAGGGAGTTGTAGATTCTCAATCTCGCAATAATATCATTTCTTAAGTTATTGGAAAGAATAGGCTTGGGTGAGTTCATACTTCAACATAGGTGTTAAAGCAGTTGAGTTCTTCAGTCCAGCCCCTACTCAAACCCAATCAATGCAATAGAATGTAGAATAAAGAAAAGAGATCCATGAGATGAAAGAAAAAGTGCATGAGTTGGAACCCGTTAGGGGGAGCATGGGCTATGGAATCTCAAGTTAAAGAATTGATGCAACACTTAAGGACCAACCAAGCAACTGCTTCATAACAATCTTAGGTAATTTTATTATAATTTAAGATTTTTATCTATATTAAAAGTAAATTTTTTATTTTGAATGATTCATTGACTTCTTTTTTTTAGGCCTTGGAGTCTGACGAGAGACAATGGCATTGTCATAAAGTTGGAGATGTGTGCCTCATGAAGTCTGACAAGATATTTTGAAACTTTTTGGTTGACATAGTTTGATGTCATGCTAAACCTTTTTGAGACAATTTTGATGAATGCCTTTTAGGTGGATGAAACTTGTGGTTACTACCTTTTGTATAGCCAAACTTTGTTTCTCTCTTCATTGCATGTGTGTTTTAACATATGGCATGTTCTTTTTCTTATTAAACTAGCTTTCATTTGATGAATTGAAGATTTTCAACTCTCAATCTTGCCAATCTTGCTTTATTTATAGGATGGATTTTAATATGCTCTATTCATTTTTTGTTTTGCTTAAAATAGTTTACTAAGGTTGGTTTCTTGGTTTAGATGTCACATTCTTTAAATGTGTGTGTGCTAACCTTGGCATTGATTTGATTGTTACACTCTTTAGTAGGTTGTACTTGTGCAATTACAAAGATTTTGAATCCAAGAGTAGAAGAAGCCAATAGTTATGATATCATAATTCCTGGGCCTATTCTATCAAATTGATACTAATTTTATCTGTTTATTTTGGTATTTTCATGTTGTTTATCAAACACATTGGACTTGTTTGTTTATTTTAAATAAAAGATTCACTTATTTTTAGGTACTATCTATTATCACTTCAAATACATTGGTGGTACATGGCTATGGAAGCATATGATGTAAAGACTGATTTATTCTAGCACTTGTGCAACTTATGGCTCACAATGCATAAAAATTCATAACTCAAAAAATGTATTTTTATGTCAGAATAACACAATGCAAGAAGCAACTCAACTACTACTTTCAATACAAAGGTTTGACCAAGTTGATTATTACAGTTTAGTGCATGAATCAAGTGTTTAATCAACAATTTTGAGTTCAGCTTCTTGTATTATGAATCTTTGGTTGTTGATGTCATTTTATGGTGGCTCATGTAATATGATTCCTTTTGTGTTTCATCATGAGTTGTTGTTTGTATATGCAAGTCATCTTCAGTAGTGAACATAATTGAAAGAGACTTTGAAATGGATTTTGCTCCTCCTCTTGATTGTAAGGAGCAAGAAAGGTTAGCATCCCCTACCTCATTAAGTAATGCAACTGTTGCAGGTTTTTGCTCTTTTCCCATCATACAGATTTGGCACATGAACAATCATCCTGTAGACAAGGTAATATATTACAAGTCAATATTCTTGATGCCATCTAAATTTAAAAGGGGGTCAACCTTAGAATATTAGAGGAGATAAACCAGACATACCTTTCTGGACTTGCATTGGATATTTGTATTAAATCTATTACTTGGACATGCCTTATGAGGGATAAATATTTATAAAAGTAGTTTTTAATTTATGTGTTAGAAATATCCATCCTAGTTCCATGACGTAACAAGCTATTATGTGAGGTTGAACTATTGTTATTGAGCATCCTAGATTCTAGATCCATGACACCACATATTGCCATAGTTCTACCAAAATCTTCACACAATGCAAAAAAGTGGGGAAATGAGAAAAGCAAACAGATCAAAAGGTGCTCAAAAAACATCATTTTCTTCAGTATGTTGATTTAAATGTTTCAGCCAACAATAAATGATACAACAATGTCAATAAAACTAACATTGATCCATCTCTCCCATTTACCAAAAGGCTAAATGAGATGAATTTGTCCAACACAATGGATATGTAACAAATAAGTTCAAGTGCGTTGTTATTCCAAAATTACATCCAGACCGGAACATAAAGATGCACAACCTTCATCAAGTCCTTGTTAGCTGGATTCTTCCATTTAGGATGACAATCAGACCAGAGCATTAGAAATATAAAGGCACTCAACCTTCATCAAGTCCTTTGTAGCCATATAATTTTGGGAGACAGATGCACATGTTAATCAAAAGCTTCAGGACTAACAAAAGTGTTCACTTTTTCCATATTATCCATGTTTTGACATGTTTATTATGAATTTTAGATCCGAATATGGATCTTGAATTAGATCCACATACGAAAAAATATAAAACTTATGTAAAACAAATACAGAAACCATATTTTTGATATACAAATGTTATAATTGTCATATATTCATTTGATTCATTCATAAACAAATATGCTCATACAATCATATATTCATTCCATTTATTTATAAATGAATCTATTCATACAATCATATATTTATTCCATTCATTCATAAATGAACTTGTTCATACAATTATATACTTATTTCATTCATTCATAAATTTACCTGCTCATACAATCATATATTCATTCTATTCATTGGTAAATAAACATGCTCATACATTCATATTTTTATTTCATATAATCACATAGATTTATTTCATTCATTGAGATATAACAATAGTATATGCGAGAGTATCATAGTATACATAAAGTCAAAATATTATCAATGAAGTAATTTAACAATAGTATGTACAAGAGTATTACAGTATGTCAACCACCCACCCTAGCTCCAAAAAATGTACATCACTCCAGCATAAGAATCCATCAACATACTAGAAAAAAGCAAAAAATCAAAAAGAGTAACACGACAAGAAAAATGCAGTATCTCCTCGAACAACATGTTCATAATATCTTCATTTATTGGGCTTTTAATAATTCTTTCATGCTAGATTTTTTCTCACATTCAATCCATATTTCAATATCGGCCACATGCATCTTCATTTATGAGTCCCATCCAAACCCAAAAGTGTTCAATATTTGGTTTCTTACTGTTAAGTTGATCTTGATACACTTCAATTTATTGATTTTTTTCCAATGTGAATTTAACCCCAGACCTTTCTTTGATTTGATTTTCCACTACTTTCATTGCCTTGTTTTTCAAACCCCAAAACATTTCATTCTCACTATTCTAGAATGATCTAGCATGCAATCAATTAAATAGTTAACCCCATTACATTTATCAACCTGGCTAGCATGCACTTCTTATACTAAAATCATTACAACATTTCTTATATTGAACAACTTGCATTCATAAGTATAATTTTGTCATAACACTAATAAAGACAATGGAATCATAATTCAAGATGTCTTTACTAAATCCAAAGTAAAATCAAAGAGTTTGAAATATATAAAGAAATTTAGTTAATAGCATGTGAACACCTGCATTACAATATACTTATTCAAGGCAACATGTTTGCATCCAAAATAGTAACTCAAATATTCATTAATATGGAATAGAAGTAGGAAGAAACATGTTCTAAAGCCTTTTTCACACATGAATGTTATAAAAAAAAGGGTAAGATAAATACAAGAATGCTTTAACATTTAGTTTGAGTTTGAATGTCTCAACTAATTGACCTATTAATTCTCTTTCATTTTTTAACTTTGGCATTTACCATGAAGATGAAAAATGAGTTATATTCATGCAAATTTTCCAATAGGCTTTTATTGAAATGAATATTTTTTTCTTTCTTTCTCTCTTGTCTAATTTTCTATTTCAACTGCTTTTCTACATTTTGCTAAGAAAACATGAACAATGAAACACCAAATCGGGTTTGATCTTGATGTAGACAGGACCCGACGGGAGGTCAGTCTCTCAAATATGCATACATGCCAAGTGTATGATGCGGAAGCGATAAAACCTAAATGAGAAACTAAATTTTGAAAACTATTTATTCTTATTTTTTAAAAATAAAACACTAATTATGCTAGACCACCTAAGACTACGATCCTAGGCAATATATATATATATATATATATATATATATATGAACCTACCCACTAAAAAACATGCCAAACCTACCCACTACATATTTTATTGTATATATATGGAGGAATGAAAACCTACCCACTAAAAAACATGCCAAACCTACCCACTACATATTTTATTGGATTTTTTTATTTTCTTTCAAAATTTTGACTATAGCGATCTATATGCTTGTTTTTATAGGAATCAGTTCTTGGAGCATTTGATTCCGATGCATGGATACATTTTTATAAGTTTAAAAAATCAATGGCATACAATTTTTATAAATTTTTGAGGCACCAAATGCCATTTTTTATATCCAAAATTCATGATCCAAGTGTCCATTTTTAGTAAATCAATTTTGCTGAACACATCCGTACAGTCATAATTTTGAAAAAAGTATCAAAACTTTTTCACTGGGTAGGTTTGACATGTTTTTTATTGGGTAGGTTTTGATTCCTCCCCTCTCTCTCTCTCTCTCTATATATATATATATATATATATATATATATATATATATATATAAAATTAAAAAAAAACAGGACAAACACCTAATTCAACCTATACGTGTATATCTTTGAGAGGTGAAATACATATATATAATATGCTTATTACTATATATAAAAATATATAACTATAGTAGCATATAGGAGGTCTGAGACACACATATATGTATATTGAAATCAACTGATTACCAATGTAAAATTCAGCAAACTATTCTCGCTATGTACTCAAATAGTTTGCATTCAGTTCAAATAAACAGCAAGCATCACACGCATATACTCAGTTCGTGCAACCTGTCGTGAGAACCGCAAGGATCACAGGTAAGTATGACAAAAACATAAAATAGTTTAAAAAAATTATCTAAAATCCACTGTACGCCCTATCCTAAATCACAACCATACCACCTTTTCAATCTTTGAAATGGTACAAAAAGGGGAAAGTAAAAAATAAGAGCTCAACACATGTTGACGTATAACAATTGTTATAAAATCTGATTCCCCAACAACACATTGTCCCAATCAATGTCCCTATCAAGCAACCTCCTGACTGTCAGCTTTGCGTTTTTATGTCTTTACATGAGGTTAGTATTAGAACAACAAATTAAAAACAGACAAGTCACATATTTTAGATAATAATGGCAATAGCACAAAAAACAACGGAGAAGAGTGGACCAAGGCGACAAAAAAAAATGGAATAAGCCTAGGAAAAAACCCTTGCAGAGAGTGGCATAAACAGCTTAAACTAGGGATGGCAGTGGACGGGGGGAAACGGGGCCCGCCCTGCCTGGCCCCGTTTGGATCGAGGATGAAGGGCATGAAACGGGGATGGAGGCGGGGATTAAGGTTAAAATCCATCCTTGTGCGGGGATGGACTTACGCTTTCTCCCGCCCCGCCCCGTTCCTGTTCTGATTATCCCATCCCCAATCCTTCTAAGGGATGACAATAGACCGAGGGGAAATGGGGCCCCACCCCGCCTCGCCCCTGTTTGGACGGGGGATGGAGGACATGAAACGGGGATGGAGGTTAAAATCCATCCCCGTGCGGGGATGGAGTTCTGATTTTGAGAGGGGGTGGAGACCTTGTCCACTGCCCCCGCCCCGGTCCACTGCCATCCCTAGCTTAAACGCCCAAAACCCCATGTTTTGTTCGATGGTCGTCGAAAAACCCTGAAAAAGGCTGAAACAATTAAAAAGCTATATTACAATTATGAAACAAACAAAGGGAAAGGCTACCGACGAAGAAACTTGATGAACCCACTACCCTGTACTCCAGCTGAACACCTTGTCAAGTTACTTCCATGATAGCGAGTTCAACAACAACAGTCCCAGCAAGCCACAGCGGATGAAAAAGGCATTATGATATTGTGAAGCAGCCAATGAAACAAATAAGGACGGTCCCATTGATTGCGAACACCCCTTGATAGACCCACTGGCACCACCTTGCACACTAACTGATTTGCTTGTGAGTCGACGCTTGTATCGTTTTAGTACAGAAGCAAGGTTTTCTTTGCCTTTTGGAAAGGCAACATCACCAGCAGCTGTCCTTGTTCGGCTCTTGCGGGAAGCAACTGCTGTTTCCACATCCTTGATGATTTCTAGGAGCATACTCGCACTGGTGCATCTTCCACGCATGAGTCTTCCAGAGACCAATGAATGCCCATTTGACACAGCAGAGCCAGGCCGTCTGAAAGATGATGCAGAAATTTAAAGGCAAAAGCATGGGGAGCATGTTGGCCGGGCTTGATAAAATGCAAGATCAAGAATTCCCTGTTTTTAAGGGGGAAAAAAATTGCAGTCAAGCTTTGCTTATCGATCAAGGTGTATTGATCTCTTTCCTTTCTTGGCCAATAGGCATGACCAATGTTGACCACCATGACTAGGCATGAAGGCACCATATGACAGCAGTGCTCATGCTAACATATTTTAGTTACAACATAACTGTATTTCTAAAGCAAGCAGTATCCATGTTAATGAATTTTGACCAACATATTGACGATATAAAGAATCAGGGCTGTACCTGAGTAAATGGGCCATTAACTACAGTCAACTATTTCGTCCATTTCCATGATTCAGCAATGCAGAAAACACTTATAAGGAAGCGCCCAAGCATCGCTATCTTAGACCCCCATGGCAAGCAGGCCTGACATGGTGGTGGGAAACCATATATGGTTGCTCAGACACCATGGCCACGGCATTTACACAAGGGATTGTACTTTTCTGTTGTTTACAGACTACAGCTCTAAATAAAGCCCAGCACTTTCTTCAGTCACCATTCAAATAGTAATAAAAACTTTTAAAACAGGAACTTAAATTGCTATAAACGGCTGAAAGTGCAGCATATACCTGAAGACGGTTGAGAACATACGTGTACTTTCCCCACAGCTCCGGCTTACTTTCTACTAGGGCTAGATCTAAGATTTGGTGGATGCACCACACTCCAAAGCTGATAATGAGATCCACCCTCCATATGCACCGATCACCACCATGAGGAACTCTCGGCACAAACAACTCTGCAAGCCGACCATCATCATCCCTTGACACAGAACCAAACTTCAGGTCAGCTGGCAAGTATAGTTACTCTCCAGCATGGATGCTGTGACTCAAGTCCTGACCTTCCACCGGTTGAAGAAATCTTTCTCTTGCTGTCACTAGATCAATCAACTTCTCATCAGAACCACCATTCTGCTGGAAGAGCCACTCTGAATTCGGAGGCCCCTCCAAAATAGGAGACCCTAGGCAGTGGCCTCAAATCTGAACGATGCCAGGCAGCCCTGCTTATATACCTATGATCGTTTTTTCACATAAAAGGTCCTATCTTCTTTGGCTAGCACGTTGTCTTATAATTTTATATATTTTTTATCTTTAAAATTTTATATAGGCAGATACTTTTTGATATTTGATTAGAAAACAAAATTTATAATTTATTGCAAGATTTTTCTTCACAATATATATATTGCTATAATTGATTGTTTAGCAGGAATCCACCCTTGGATCGTGTTTATTTTTTTACAATAAAATATGTTTTCACGAGGAAAAAAACAGGAATCCACCGCTGACGACGGTCGGGATCTGGTGGCATCCACCGCCAACCAAGCCCAACCGTCGTCGATGGCAGCTTGCTTATGATGGTTGGAGGGCACCCCCGCGGGAGCATGGGAAAAACCCAAGCTAAAACCAAATTCTGGTGACCCTGCACATTGGCAGAGTGAGCCAACACACCTACACACGCAATGACAACGCGAAGTGTGGGCCCATATCCCGATGTAGGCGAAAGGTCAAAGTGAAAACACAACTTATCGAAAGATGCCATCATCAATCTGGTCAAAGCTCACGTAGACGTGGGTGGTCAGTATTCTCCTTAATGTATTGATGCCCTCGATGAGCCCACATGCTGTCACTTTAAAAGGTGAGCAAGACCCTTGAACCCAATGTGTGAAAAAGATCCCCCTTTTGGTTGTACTCGTCAAGCTACCAAAGACCTCTTTATATCAGGGAGAAGAAGTGGGGGTTATATGCATGTGAACCCTTTACATTCCATAATGAATGTGAACTCTTCACTGTAATATCCCTCCCCACTTTTTGTCTTTTGGTGTGCCTTGTGTCAAACCCAAAATGCCCAACAGTTAGATGTGAGAAAGAAAACAATGTCTGCTAAGTTGATTGTAAACACTATATAAATAGATTAATCTTACTTTAGACCTTTAAAGCTTTTGTATTAATGCTAGCAGCATTCTACCAATTGATATCCAAAATAATATTGAAAAAAGTTAACATTTACATTTTAAAGCTATTTAATTGTTTTATAAGACAAAAATTTCATTTTCATTTTAAAAAAATCAAGTAGCTTTTATTACTTCTTTCAAAATGCAAAGTAAGAGGCCATATTTTCTTTAAAAATAATTTTAAAGAGTAAACTTTTTCCATAAATTTTTAAGTCATTTCCATCAATTGCACAAATAAAGATCTAAAATTTACGGTAACTACACCTACTAGAAACCATCGATGTAGATTGCATCTTTCTAATCAGGTTCCATAGATGTGTTCATCATTCTTTATTTGATAGGGATCATGTTTTTTGGACATAGAATAAAATATTTTTAAAACATGAAAATTTGTACATTGTGGACCATATAATCTAAGGTCCTAAATAGCCTATACGATCATACAATTACTATATCATAAACTTGTTTTTTATTTAAAAATGCATGTTGATCACTGCAGCTAAAGAGCATTTATATGCCAAAATGGCTTAAAGCAACGGACGGAAGGCCTCACATTATCGTCTTCAGGGGTTGCGGTACCTTTTTTGTGCAATCATATTGTACCCGGTCCGGAGTCCTGACCATCTAAATTAGACCTTTTCAATTTTCACAACGGGGTTCATCTTTATCCACTTTGCAACAACGGAGCAGATAGATTGGGACAGGTGAGGTCTCCCCCATCCATTTAATGATGAGCTTTCACGTTCAGGTGCCTCCTAGGGTTTGGATCAACGGAGCAGGTGACTTGGTTCGTCGGACTTTAAGTGTGGCCTGGCCCAGAGATGACCTGACTCGTTTAATAACAGCCGGCTGGGTTTCGGCCTGGTTAACCGACTCGAGTTCGAAGAGCAGTCTATGGCCAGTCCATTGGCCCAATGGGCTATAATGTGAAGTGGGCCGGTCCAGCTTAATGGGACCCAAATTTATTTGTAGATAGTAATAATTAAACAATCCTCAAATTTTCATGTACTTAACTAATTATCTATTTATTTTTAGAAAAAAATGCAATTAATTAAGTAGTAATAGTTAATAAATTACTATGCAATAGTTAATTTTTTTAATATCTTATATTATTAAAAAATAATAAATAACTCATGCTCATCGAGCCGAACTAGTATCCTACAGAAAGGGCCAAGCCCAGTCCATATATATAACGAGCCAGGTTTCTGACCTATAGCTGACGATCTTAAAATCTTGGCCCAAACCCAATGACTTGGTCCATCAGGCCGCCCGACCCAAGGTCAAAGCTTGAGTCTACTCTTTGGTAGGCCCAAGGACATCAGGAGTGTCACCATCCTGAAGCTAACTAACGTTTAGTCAGTGATTTTGGCTTCTCCTTTGGATTATTCAGAAAAAAGAAATTGCCAAGATACTGGGTAGCCTACCAAAGATCTTCGTATCCCTAAAGCTGCTATTTGATCTTCTTGTCAAGTTGATCTCTGACTCATATGTTGCACTTAATAATTAAGCTACGAATATCACTGTGCTAGTGTGCATATAGTTGGAGCAATCTTCTCTTATGCTAGGAGCTAAGTTGGTGTATTTGGCAACAACTTATTGGTGGCTGAATTCTTACTTTGAAGTTGGTGGTCACTATGTTCTTACTCGTCTTTTTTCCAACATGGTGGTGGTGGTGGATGACCGATGGGGTTTAGATTCTCGATTGTGATGTGATAACTTTTATCATCCAGTCATCATATTTCCATCCTTAACGCATACTCCCTATTCTTTTTTGTTGATAATTTAAGAGAAAAAACCTCGTCACTTCTCACACATTTGCTGGTTTTTATGTATAATATTATTATAATATATGAGAACTTTTGTGAATATTTTAATATATTATTGAGAGATTTACCAGTTCAAAATTGAATTGTTAAATTTATGAAGTTTAAAAATGTGTTTAGGTTTGGATCTCGATGGAGGATCCAAAAAGATCAACCCGAGTATACTTAATTGCAGAAATATCCAAAAATAACACACATCATCTATTGGATATCAGAATTATTTACTTTAAATCTTGAGAGAGATCCAAATTGTTTGACCCACATAATTTAGATTTGGATCTCGAAAGAGGATTCAAATTGATCAAACTTACATAACTCGGATTTGGATTCAGTTGGTGGATCCAATCCAAAGTAGAATTTAGTTTCAGTTTGGATCTTGAGCGAGATTTAAATCAACCCTCATGTTTTGGGTTTATAACTAGATCTATTTAGCAGACTCAATTCAAAGTAATTAAATAAATAATATGTATTTTAAATATGTATATAAGCACTTATATATATATAGTTTGGAGATCGGATCCAAATAGATAAATCCTATACTCCTCTCATTTAAACCTTCACCTAATGGATTAGGGTTTGATCCAAGACCCAACGACCAAACAGAATCAAAACTTGGTTTTGGATTCAAGAATAGATCAAAGAAATAAGTGATGAGTTGAGATTCATTTGGATTCCATAACCCATCACCTCTCAACTCTCTTTTTTCTTCTTTTTTTTCCTCATTTTTTTACCTTATGGTCATCCTATAGCCACACCTAATACCCTTCTTTCCCCTTTCTTTCACCAATCATGTACTACCTCCCTTTCTTCCTTCCTATTTAACCCCCCTCCACTCTGTCACTCTCTACAATTTCAACTCTCTCAAATTTCTTCTTGTTTCCTTAGTACCGATTTTCTTGGAGTAAAAGAGGTCATTCTTTCCACGATGATATAGACTTACGAGACTTTCATGAGTTCAACCATTTTTACGGGATTTCAGGTGAATAATAATGTATGATGTGGGATGCTTGGGTGGTGTCGAGAGTCAATCATTTTTCTTTCATTAGCAAAAAATTATGGATATATATTATCCTAATTAAATTTAGTATAACTATTATTATGTGAAATGCAACTCACCTAAGGTTTCGAACCAAAATTAAAAATATTTTCGTTAATGATTATTTCAACAAAGGAAAAAGTTATAAATTTTTATGTATTTTACACTGTGTTTAAAAATCTTGGAGCATTATATATACATTTTAAGTATAATATATATAAAAAAATAATACATAAAATATATATATAAAAGAGAATGATGAATAATATATACAATTTATCAAGAGCATATAATTGTTCTTTCCACTTTAATTTATTGGAATTTGGCTTTGCCCATATCCCGGGACCAAAGTATAAGATTCCTTCCTACCAAATCAATCTTCCTCAAAATACATTGAGTTGTCCACTCGTCATCTTGTGCCTCAAGCTACCAAGACGTAATTTTATTCTTGATTTCGGGTCCCCGAAGCCACCACAACTAAAAGCGCGGAACCTTCCCTTGCATAATTGTTGTTGATAATCCCAAGAAAGAATAATTGGTGCCTGATCAGACACCATAAATGGGCCAACAAAAGCATGAAGCCCTTTCTATCGAGATCGCATGCAAGTTGTTTGCAAGCAAAAAAAAAGAAAAATCATTGAACTCGTGCACACACATGGGCGGCTCGAACCAAAAGGTTGTTGAATTAATCACCCTCAATAACCCAAGGAAGTTGTGATCGGGAGGCCAAGTCACTCAATTCCCTCCAAAACAATTGTTTTAGTGGGCGTGTAACTGGACCATATACAAATGTTAGCCTAAACTCCTTGCTCGTCTAAGAGATTTGGAAGTTCATGGTAAGTGAGAAGTCTCCTTTTGCAACATTAAAAGAGACAAAACAGTCCTTCCACACACACACACACACACATATATATATATATATATAATGAGAAGTCCACTCGAGCATCCTCTAGTTGGTATGAAGTCAAATTGGCAATTACCACACACAATCTTCTAATATTGCTTCCAATTTTGTTTCACACACTCTGAATATATCGAAGCTCCCTTGCTTGATCTAATTTGCACAGAAGTCCTGCTTTTTGTGACTCCCCAAGCCGCATAAATTCCACATGCCCAATGTCATTATCAAACATAGAACAAATACCCAAGATAGAGAATATCTAGCTTAGATCACCTTGGCAGCCAACAAGGCTACACGATCATGTATATGTCCTTAATGCTATCCTTGGCACAAGGATGAAGCGTCACACCGGGCCAAGATTCTAATGTAGCAAGGAGCTATTAAGTTGCAAATTCCAATGGAGAAGAGGTGTTGCAGCCTCGGTCACACCTGCACCAATCTGGAGCCCAACCCAGAACCGACCACCCAATAGCCAGTGGTACATCCTCCCAAGCTGCGTCATTAGAGACTGCATCACATACACGTTCGTAATCATCTGGCAGTGATTCATAGTTTATGTTCGTGACGAATTTGAAGGTCCATGAAGGATCGATGTCGAAGCATCTGGAAGGCTAGAGCAGTAGTGCACACAGGGCAGACGGGTGTTTATCAGCTGATCCATGCTCACGTTGAACTGGTCCAGCGTCCAAACAGGATCAACCTTGGTCTGCATAAGACCCGAGCCTATTGAGCCACGATCCAGAATGAGCAACAACCTGTTAGGTTGAGTCTGATTTGGCTTTGATCGCAAACCGTGAGGTTTGGGTTCTTCATAACCACAGGCAGGCTGCAAGTCATGCAAATGCTCCTCCTAAAGTTCATGGTGGTACAGAAACCACACCACCAATCACCTCGCCGCCCCCTGGAGTTCCGAACCTTGCACAGGAGGCCTTTCATAGCTCTATCTTTTTTTTGTTCTGCACCACTGTCCATCTTTGCTCTACCTACATCCGTGATTTTGCGAAAAAGGGGGGCTTAGTGGTTGCATGAAATTCGTTAACAACGAAGCCTTCCTGGGGAGTAGTCTTGATGAAACAAGCGATGTCCTTGATAAGAGACAGTTCAGGAAGCTCTCTAAAAATTTAGGATTCAAGGAAAGGGGAGATTTCTATAGTTGTTTGGTTTGATTGGACAGGTGGAGCATAGCCCAACTAACCATGGCCTTGTGAAGCCTTGCCAAGTTGCAGATGTTGAATTTCTAATGTTTGTTAGCTGATATGCTCCATATGGAATTGCATTGTCGCAAATTCCACTCGTTGGGTTTGGTCAAGAAATCTAATGAAACTTCTTTCTCTCCATTCACTCTGTTACTTGGTTGGTTGATAAATATAAATTGAAAGGCTAGGGAGCAGCTAATGTTGCACGCCTCAAGCATCCCTTGGGGGATTTTAGGCAGTAAGGCATTGACATCCCTCTATTGCAAAGTTTTACTATCAAGGCATTCTTTTGTTGGTTTTTTGTTCTTCACAAAATAACTTGTATTAGAAAAGAGAAAAGGCAACACACATGATATATCTCAAAAACTATATATATATATATATATATATATATATATAGACTCCATCACCGTCCACTACTTGACACACGTATCCACTACTCAACACATGTGGCTACTACTCAATCTTTTACGTAACCAAAAACCACCATTCCTAGAGAGTTGGAACTACTCCAACCCACTACTCCACTTCCTACTTTTTATCATCCACGACACTATTCTTAACCAACCACAACTCCATCATTATGCCACTACATGGTAACAACCTACATACACGAACATCAACCCACATTTTCTCCCCTTTGATGTGAGAACCCAGATACACACAATGACTCTCTAAACTTTATAAATTTTTTATATGGTAAAGATTTGGTCATTGGTGCTACAATACTTAGATTGCAATTGCTCCATTTGCTACAACTTCACGAATGACATGATGCTTGAGTTCTATATGTTTCATCCTTTCATATAGCACTAGATTTTTTGCCATAGAAATAGTAGCTTTATTATTGCAGAATATTTATGTTGCTTACAATTGTTTGACTTGTATGTCTTCAAGGACTCGCCTCATCCAAATCGTCTGGCAAGATGCTGTTGTTGCAACTACATATTCTGCTTCAAAGGATGATAATGCTACCGAACTTTATTTTTTTGAACTCCAAGATACGATGCCTGATCCAAGTGTGAATACAAAGCCACTTGTACTCTTCCTATCCTCCGTCGAACATGCCTAATCACTATCAGAAAAACCATACAAATTAGAATTAGTGACTGGTTTAAACCAAATGCCAAAATATGAGGTTCCTCTAATGTAGTGAAGGATTCTTTTTGCAGTCCCAAGATAATGAATGGTTGGCTTATGCATAAACCTGAAAACTAACCCAACTGCAAACAAAATGTCAGGCCATGTATGTGTCAAATACATTAGGCTGTCCACCAAACTTCTAAAATATGTTTCATTTGCCATAGCTATCCCATCTTCAATTTTGAGCGTTTCACCTACATTCATGGGAGTTGAACTGCTTTTGCGATTTTTCATATTGAACTTCTTGAGTAGTCCTTTTGAATATTATTCTTGGAAAACAAATATTCCATCATTAGTTTGCCTTACTTGAAGACCCCAAAAATAGTGCAAATGCCCTAAATCAGTCATTTTAAGCTCTTTCATCATTTTCATCTTAAATTGACTACAAAGTTTTTTTGAAGAGCCAGTATATATGATATCATCTACATACACACACAACCAAAATTTCATTGTTTTCCACTTTAATATATAATGTGGGCTCATTTTCACTTTTGTGGAAACAATTTTGGTGAAAATAGGCATCTAACCGATTGTACCTAGCTTGAGAAGCTTGTTTAAGACCATATAATGCTTTCCTTAACTTGTATACTTTCTTTTCTTGGCCTGCAACAACAAAACCTTGGGGTTGTTCCACATAAACATCTTCATTCAAATACCCATTTAAGAAGGTTGATTTAACATCAAGCTGATGAATTTCCTACTTTTTTGTGCAACTATTGCTAGGATTATTCTAACAGTTTCAAACCTTGCTACGGGAGAATATGTTTAAAAAAAATCAACTCCATATTTTTGAACATATCCCTTAACTATCAACCTGGATTTATATTTTTTCACATTTCCATTTTCATCATATTTCACTTTGTAAACCCATTTCAAACCAATAGGACTCTTTCCAAGTGGTAATTCTGTCAATTCCCAAGTTTTGTTTTTTTAATAGCTTGCATTTCTTCTTTCATAGATTCTCTCCAATTTACATTCTCACAAGCTTGCTCATAATTCAAAGGTTCAACTATCATAAGGGCAAAGACACACTTGTAAATGACTTCAAGAGAACGTACCTTTCTAGGTGGTGTATCACCATCAACTTCTATTGAGCCTTTCCCGTCATTGTAAATATATCGGTGATTCCCTTGGCATAGATGTGGACTCATCATTAATGGAGGCTTGATCTTCTTTGCTTTGTCCAAATGCATCTTCATCAAATACTAAGTGTTTGGCTTCTTCTTTACTTCATTCCCATTTGTTATTTTCATCAAAGACTACATCACAACAAACAATTAACTTCTTTGAATTAGGGTTATATGACCGATAACCCTTGGATTCATCACTATAGCCAAAAAAATGCACTTTTCACTCTTTTTGTCTAATTTAGAATGATCACTTGATTCAATTAGTGCATATGCAGTACATCCATTTTTTTTTAAATTACTTACATTGGGCCTTTTTTTGTTCCATGCTTCATATGGTGTTTTGCTTCTCACAGCCTTTGTTGGTGATATATTCAATAGATGCACTAAAGTAGCTACTGCTTCTGCCCAAAAGTTCAAAGAAAGTTGATTTGCACTTGGCATGCTTCTAACCATTTCTACCACTGTTCTATTCTTTCTTTCGGCAACACGATTCTACTGAGGAGTATTTCTTACTGTCAACTGCTTACTGATTCCATTTTTCTTACAAAATTTGCCAAAATCATCAAACACAAATTCCCCCCTCCATCTGTGCATAAAATTTTGATAACACAACCACTTTCTTTTTCAACAAAAACCTTGAACTCTTTAAATTTCTCAATGGTTTCAGACTTATGAGAGAGAAAATAGACCCAACTCATGCGAGAAAAATCATCAGTGAACAATAAAAGATATTTACTATTATTCATTGATGGCATCCTCATTGGCCCATACAAATCCACATGTACTACCTTTCCAACTAGAAATGATATTTGACATTGTTTTCCATAAAAACATCCTTCATATATATTTTTTGAGGATATAATCGAAGGCAACCCAAACATCATTTTCTTTTTACTAAGAAGTTTTAACCCATTAAAATGCAAATGACCATATCTCAAGTGCCATAGTGTAGATGTATCATCAATATTAGTAACCAAGGCATGATGATCAAAACATGAAGGTTCAAGATGAAACATACGATTTTGTCCCATACGAACTTTGGCTAACAACTTCTCATCCTTCATTGTTTCACATACATCATTTTTGAAAACAATGGAACAACCATTTTGTATAAGTTGACACACACTTAGTAGGTTTTGTGCCAAACCAGGTACATAATATACATCTTTGATAAACTTCTACTATTCCTTTTCCCATAATCTGAACTTGATTGTTATTGCCAAGCCAAACTTTCAACTTTACGAACTCATCAATGCTTTTGAATAAACTTTTCTCACCAGTCATGTGGTTACTACAACCACTATCCAAAAACTACACATCTTGACTACTAAGATTTAAATTTGTGCTGGTGAGAAAGAGATTTTTGTCTTCTTCCACAAAGTTTGCTTGCCTTCTCAAAACAATTTGCTTCTAAATGACCAAACTTTTTACAAAAGGAGCATTGTTTACCTTTGAAATGTTGGCTTCCTTGATTATTTTTTTCAGCATTATTGTTCCTTTGGTAGTTTGATCTTTCACGTCCTCTTCCTCTACCACAATAGCCACCTCGGTAACCTCCTCGTCCTCGACCTCTGTTGTCATTTTTTTGATTACTGTTGTTTGCTTCTTTGTTATCAATTTTGGATGAAAAAGCATGTTTAGTCACATTTTCTGTACCCCTGTTCATTCACTGTTCATGTGTCAATAATGAGCCCATTAATTCATTCAAGGTATAAACAGAAAGATCCTTGGATTCCTCTATGGCGGTAACTACATCATCAAACTTAGGTGGCAAACTTTTTAACACTTTTTCAACTACCTTTTGATCAGCAATACATTCTTCAAAGGTCCTCATTTGATTAACAATAATAGTAAGCCTTGAAAAAAAAATTGAATCAACTCACCACCTTTCATAGAGAATGTTTCAAATTCTCTACGTAGTGTTTGGAGCTTGACTATGGTGATCTTCTTGTCACCATAAAATTCTTGCTTTAGTATGTTCCATGCCTCCTTTGATTTAGTCGTATTTGCAATTTTCGAAATATGACATCTGTCACGGCTTGTTGCAATACCAACAATGCCTTAGCATCCTTCTTGCGACTTTCTTTGGCATCACTTTTCTCTCTAATTTTCTCCCCTGATTTGGAGGCTTCTGCTTCTGCATAACCATTCTCAACAAGATCCCATAAATCTTGTGAAAGGAAAAAAGTTTTTATTTTTATGCTCCAAAATTCATAATTCTCACCATTAAAAATTGGTACCAAGGACTGTGATAAACTCACCATATTTGGGTTAGTGGCTATTTGCTTTACCTTACTCCAACCCTCTTACCAAAGACTACTTGCACCAATAGGCTCTTCCGTTTCTGATCGGAACCTGCCTGCTTTGATACCACAACTTGTTGGTTTTTTGTTCTTCACAAAATAACCTACAAAATGTTTAAGATAGAGAAAAGAAGGAGACATATTTGAAAAGAGAAAAGGCAACACACATGATATATCTCAAAAACTGTATACACATATATAGACTCCATCACCATCCACTACTTGACACACGTAGCCACTACTCAACACATGTGGCCACTATTTCATCTTTTACGTAACTAAAAACCACCATTCTTAGAGAGTAGGAACTACTCCAACCCACTATTCCACTTCTTACTTTTTAGCATCCACTACACTACCCTTAACCAACCACAACTCCACCATTATGCCATTACATCGTAACACCCTACATATACGAACATCAACCCGCATCTTTCAAGGTCCTCACGAGGGCGAAGAACAACTGATTGATTTGTGATCAATCCTACTGCAAACCACTGGTGTCCCAATGATACAAATCTATGAGAGGGGGCTGCACACTCGTCCAAAAGCCATGACTTATAGAGGGTTGTAAGTGCATGGAGAATGGAAAGGAGAGTGAATGAGATAGAAGGAGAAGAGAGAAGCATGAGAGCGAGAGGGATTTCCTTAGGCATGAATCCCAAAATGCCAATCTTCTTCCAAGAAGGAAGCCAAATCTTACTGCCAAAAGAGTTTTACTAATTGCAAAAAATAAGAAAGAAGTAATTACATAACTTAAATAAAAGAATCAATGTAAAAGCAAGAGATAAAACAAAATAAAGAAAAAATGAGCATAAATGAAAGAATCATGCTAAGCACCCCGAACAAAGGGGATTTTTTCTGTATTTCTTTCTATTTCCTCCTTGCATTGGTGCCATCCTTGGAGAAGGATTGATTTTTTCCTAGGAAACCCCAATAATGCTAGGAAGATGGATTTTTTTACCCCTGCCTCTTCTTTGAATTGTTTAATTTGTACTCTTATTTGAAGTTGACTGAACTATCCCTGATCTTAACCCAAAATCTTGCATATACTCACTAGATAAACAAAATCATTCATCTAATAGGGATGTTTAGATCCAAAATACCTATGCTAATTGGGTCGAGAAGCTATCAATCCTACTCTCTTCAAATAAGCCTTGCCCTCAAGGCCAAAACGCTCCAAGAGTTTACCTTCGATCTCCCAAGTGGCCTCTGTGGGTCTTGACTTACTCCATTATACTAGAACCTCAGTGGTGATCCTCCTGTTGATGTGACACCATCTTTTCTCTAGAACACATGGCTAAACCAAGTTTCCCATATCTGACTAGGTAGTTGTTTTCTCTGGAAGGTTTTTCATATATGATTTGAGGTAGGAGATATGAAACATCAAGGGGACGTTTGGAAACAAGAAAGATGTAGAAAAAGTGACACAAAATGGAAAATCTATACATATTTTTCAACCTTTTCAAATGAGAGAAACTTTTCGTTGTGAGAGTTTTTCTAAAAAGTATATTTTTTGATAGGAAACATTCCTCCATGGAGGAGGGGAGATGGAGGAATGTTTTCTACCAAGAGAAAATTTATTTTTACACTCTACCATCCATCTCACCACTACCACTACCACCCACCATCTCACCATCACCGCCACCACCCTCCTCATCCTCTCTCTCATTTTTTCACTCTATTTTTCTCATGGTACACAAACAAGCAAAAAATTTTCTTTTGAAAAACTTCTCATATCAAAAACTTTCATAGGCAAAACTTTCTTTTCCTAGAGTTTTTCTCTCTTTCAAATGTACCCTAGATGTATCTGTGCCTCAAGTGGAAGTTGTAGTCTATATGAGACCTTCCCGACCCATTTCAGAATCAAATATGGTTCATAGAATCTTAGGGCAAGTTTGTGGTCTCTAACTTTCCTCAGGAAGAACTATTTGTAAGGAGGAGATTTGAAATTTACCCAGTCTCCTATTTGGAGCTCCCTATCTCACTTTTTCTTGTCCTATTGTTGTTTCGTACGATGCTGAGTAGTTTGTAGTTACAAGTGTAGTCACTTAAGGAGCTGATCTCGTTCCAAGAGAATGGAGTTGACTGACTCCATTCTAGTAGTTCTATCTATATACTGAACAATGGATGGGGGTTGTCATCCATACAGGGTTTCAAATGAGGTCATTTGAATCGAGGAGTGTAGACTTGTGTTGTATGACCATTCTACCTAGGGTAGAAGTCAGATCCACTATCTCGGTCTTTCACCTATAAAGGTCTGCATGTATGTCTTCAAACATCTATTCAAAACATCTGTTTGTTCATCTGTCTGTGGATAGTAGGAGGTGCTCATGTCCAGTTGGATGCCCTAGAGTTTAAAAAGCTTTGGCCAAAAGGCAATCAAGAACAATAAGTCCCGGTCGCTAACAATGACCCGAGGCATTCCGTGGAGTTTGAATATCTATTATATGAAAGCATTTGCCACATTTTGGGCCATGTATATGTGAGCTAGGGCAATTAAATGACTATACTTTGTGAGTCGGTCCACTACCACTATAATCGTAGAACGCCCATTAGTTGGAGGAAATATATCAGTGAAATCCATGGATATTTCTTTCCATACTTGTATGAGAATCAAAATGGGTTATAATAACCCTACTGGTAAGGTTGTCGCAATGTGTCATAATAATAGAAAAACTCTTAATACCTTCTTATGGCTAGACTAGTAGAAATCCCTGTTGATCCAGTAATAGGCTTTTTTAAACCCTTCATTTCAGAAGCTGTGAAAATGCTTCAGAAGTTAAGGAACCACTGTGGATGATCTGAATAGAAGTATTTGACCTTTATGCAATATAATGCCTCATTTGATCTCATAGCTGGTCTGAGACTAGACTGTGAGTTGGTCTCTGAGTGCCAACAATTCATTTTCCCTAGAGTACTCGTGGATCAAGTCCTCCAAAAAGAAAAATTTGACCTCAGTGACCATATGCATTTCCACTCCAAGTTTGCTTTTTCAATACTAGATCTCAAAATCATAACCCAATAATTTAGAAATCCATTTGTATTGTGAGTGTAAAGATTTGTTGCTCTAACATAAATTTCAAACTCTTGTGGTCAGTCTAAACCAAAAAATGTCTTCCCAAAAGATAAGGCCTCCATTTGTTGATGGCCATGATGATGGCTAAGAATTCCTTCTCATAAGTAAATAGAACTTTCTTGTGTTCTATCAGGGCTTTGCTGAAGTAGGCCAATGGGCAGCCATCTTGAGATAGAACTTCCTGAATGCCTCCTTCTAAAGCCTCAGTACCCATAATGAAGTGGTTAATGAAATTAGGAAGGGCCAACATTGGAGTGAAGCTCATAGCTCATTTGAGAGCTTTGAAGGCTATGGTCGACTGCTCATCCCACTTAAAGGAATATTTTTTGAGGAGCCTGGTCAAACGTTGGCTGATTTAGGCATAGTTCTTCACAAACCTTCTGTAATATCTCGCTAGTCCAAGGAATCCTCTTAGAAACTTGATGCTCTAGGGACGAGGCCAAGTATTCATAGCCTCTATTTTCTCAGGGTCGACTTTCACACCCCGTTGACTAATAATGTGGCCTAAATATTGGACTTTTCATTTCCCGAACAAGCACCTACCCATTTTGATCAAGAGTTTCTGCTTGCAAAGGTACTCAAGCATAATCTAGAGGTGTTCCAGATACTTCTCCCATGTCTCGTTGTATATCAATATGTCACCAAAGAACACGAGGATGAAATCCCTCAAATGGGATCTAAAGATCTCATTTATTAAGCTTTAAAAAGTAGTTGGGGCATTGGTGAGCCTGAAGGGCATAACCAAGAACTCGTAATATCCATCATGAGTGCAGAATGTTGTTTTGTGAACATACGAATATGGTGATAGTCGGATCAGAGATCCAATAACTGATCTATCACTAGTATCAGATACTTATCCTTGTTCAATGCTCTATAACCCAAACAGAACCTTCAAGTTCCTTCTTTTTTACCAGTAGTGTTGGAGATGAGAAAGAACTTTAGCTCGGTTGGATAACTTTGGATCACAACATCTCTTTGATTTTCCTTTCGATCTTATCCTTCTTGATGTGGGCATATCGGTAAGGCCTCATATTGGCTGGTTGGAACTCCCTTCTAAAACGTGGAGTAGGAAGACTTGTCCTTCTTGTTGCATTATTTTGATCGTGGGATTGAATCTCATAATTTTCTGGGTGGGTCTAGGAGTAGTGATCTCAACCCGTTTACCTGCTTGGTCAAACATCATAGAGATAATTTTGAAATCTCAAGTGATTTTTCCAAGGGTCTGCATCCACTGTATTCCTAGGACTATGTCAACCCCTTTTATGGGTAAGACAAAAGGCCTCTAACTGGAAGTTGATGCCTTGGATGTTGATGGTCAACTCAAGACACTTGGCTTGACACCGAAGTTTACTCCCATTACCCATAATCATATCGAATGGGGTGTGTAACATAGTGGCACGCTTAATTTTTTTACAAGTTTGGACATATAAGAAATTATGTGTGCTACCTATGTCAATAAGGATCACTATCTATGTGTCTTTGAGATATTCGAGAACTCTCATAGTTTGTCGTACATCCACCCTAGACAGTGCATGGAGTGAGATTTCTATGACTTCATCCAGTGGAGATTCCTCAGTCTCTTTCTTCTTCTTCCTCCTCCTCCTCCTTATTTTCACTATTCGATACATAATACATATGCAAGGTCTTACATTTATGGCTGGGATGCCATGTTTCATCACAGTTGTAACCCAACCCTTTCTTCCACCTATTGACCATTACATCGTTAGAGAGGTTTTTTTTATATTAAACTTTACATTGGAAAAATTAAAGAGAGGTTTTAAAATATATTTGGATCCACTCAAATTGTTGTTGCACCAGATCTCCCTGAGCCACTTTTGAGGGGAGGATGACTTGGGCCATTTTTGGATCTGGATCTAAATCTCGATCAGATACTTTTGAGCCTTGCTTTTACATCTTCTCGTTTACCAACCATGCTTGCTAAAAGCATTCGAGGACACTGATGGTGTAGCTGACCTGTATTTTGATATGGAGCTCATATTGAAGGCCCACGATGAATGTCTCGATGAGAGCCTCTTGGGACCAGTCAACCACCAAGTTGATGAGCCTTTTGAACTCAACCTTGTACTCCATGACGCTCTTGGTCTAATGTAACTTAGACAATGTTATATTGCAATTCATGTACGTTGATGGCTCGAATTGAAGTGTGATCTCATGTACAAAGGCCTCTTAATCCGGTATGCCAAGGTTCTTTCCAAAGTAATGGTACCAGTACGTCACTTTTTCCTCTAGGTGAATGGAAGCGATGGATACCTTCTCTACCTTCAGGGTTTGCATGACCCACAAATAGTGCTCGGTCTTGAAGATCCAGTTGGTTGGATCCATATCGGCGAAGGTGAAAAACTTGATACAAGGCTGTTTTATCTATTTTTCCTTATTAGCATGACCAAACTGCTGGTTCATAAATTCAGGTGGGTTGGACCCTCCACTTGCTTTACCTCGATTCATGAACTACTACAATATTGTGGTTAGTTTATCCACCTTCTAGTTTGTCTTGTCGACTTTGTTGTTCGTTGTATCGACCTTGCTGTTTGCCAACCCCAGTTGGTGCTGGGTTTAAGCCCTTAGGGCGTCTATTAGCTCTTGGGCTTGAGTCACCATGATTCAAAGCCAATAATACAGTCTGCCTGTAGGATGAAATTCTCTCTGTCTAAAGTTTGGCTGATGCAGAGGTTTAGGCTAGGTTTTAATGCTAGTTATGGGCTTGGTCAACTAGTGGGAGCTCTCAAGTACACAAAACAATTTTTTTTGAGATTTTACAAGGTCTTTAGGAGGTAAAAAATAATTAATTTTTAGGACTGGTTAAGACGTTACAGGTTTAGTCTGGGATTTTTCGTTTGATAGGTTCCAACTATTTGACCACATCTCAGCGGTCTGGACAAAATTTTTGAGATTATAAAAGTTGAAAGGTATACTCTTCCATGGTTAAAATTTTATTTTATATATTTTTTTGCTGTGGGGGTCTAGCCTAGAAAAATTTTGGTAGTAGATGGTCAGAAACTATTCAGGATCTAGGCACAGATTCTGATAGGGTCTGGTAAAGACACGATATCTATAGATCGAGGATTGATTTTCTCGATCTGTAAACTAGGTTTTATTTAGGATAGGTAGGGCTAACTAGGGTAATGTGTTTTGGAATTTTTAAGGGGTGTCTAACTACAGAAGAATAAATTTAGAAAACTAATCTGAGTCGCATGCCTTTGTCGAATCTTCATGAAAACAGGCAAGGTAAGGCCTGTCTTTCGGACGTTAGATCTGAGGGTTTTGATATTAGATTCTGACGAATAAATACTCAATTTAGAAGTAAAGAACCTGAATAATCTGTTATTGGTACATATATAGCGTTGATCACTTGAGATCGTTGAGAGAGGAGATCTAGTCGCTGGTAGTCGTGGTTGGGGAAGAACACATTTGATGGCGGTTGAAATCGAATGGATGAATACGTTAAGGTCTTGGGTCCTTGTTGCTGAGGTTGTACGATGCCTCTGAGGTCCAGAAAAGGACCTGCTTTGATAACAAATGTTACAGACCTGTGGGAGGGGGTTTTACACTCGTCAAGAGACCATAACTTGAGAAGGGAAAGGGGGAATGCATGAGATGAAAGGCGAAGAGAGAGGTGTATGAGGGAGAGAGAGAAAGAGAGATGGAAACATGAGAGGAAGGGATCCCTTGGGCATGAATCCCAAGAGGCCAATCTTCCTCAAATATGGGAGCCAAATCTTATCAAAGCAAGCCAAAAGAGTTTTACTAATAAAATAAAATAAGAAAGAGCTAATTACATGGCTTAAATAGAAGAATTAATCAACGTTAAAAAATAGGAGATAAAGCAAAAATGAAGAGAAAATGAGTATAAAAGAGATAATCATGCTTAGTATCCCTATCAAAAGGTGGATTTGGTCTGCATTTCTTTCTATTTTTGCCCCTGCATTGGCTTCATCCTTAAAGGACTTATTTTCTCCGAGAAAAACCCCGATAACGTCAGGAAGATGGTCTTTTCTTTGAACTTCTGTCCACTTATTTGTAGTTGACTGAACTATCTTTTATCCCAACTTAAATCCAGCTTACACTCACATGAATCAACAGACCATTCATCTAATAGAAATGTCCCGATTAAAAATACCTAACTTTTACTTCCCTTTCTCTGAATTCAATCCTTTACTCCCCAGCCACACATTATTATCTTAACGGGTTGCGGTACCTTTTTGGGCAATCATACTGTACCCGGTCTGGAGTCCGGACCATGTAAATTAGACCTTTTTTCACAACGGTCCATCTTTGTCCACTTTGCAACAACCGCTCAGAGAGAGATTGGGACAAGTCTCCCCCCATCTATTTAATGGTTGAGATTTCACGTTCAGCCCACCTAGGGTTTGGATCAATGGCTGGGAGATGGTTTCATCTTGTGTGGAGATTTTGGGCCATACGTCACCATCGTCAACCCTTTCCCACCGTCACATGCAGTCATGCATGGCTTTGAATTTTCACATCCTCGTGACCACTCCAATGGTCCCCCAACTAATAAGAACGACCCCTACCCTCCCTCAAAATGACCAGAACGCCCTTTGTGTGTTTGCTCATCGTGCCAAGATACTTGCTCACAAGGACCCCTCGATCGGTAACTGTGATCTGTGAACGTCACCAAGTTGACTATAGACATCACAAGTTCGAAACCTACTATTGTCGCCTCTTGTCACAAGGTCAAGGCTGAGCCTACTCTTTGGTAGGCCGCAGGACCTCAAGAGTGTTGCCATCAGGAAGCTAGCTAATGTTTAATCAGTGACGGAATTTTCTCCCATGGATTATTCAAAATAAATAAATAAATTGCCAAGATACTTGTTAGCCGTAACCTTCAAGCTGCTATTTGATCTCCTTCTCAAGTTGATCTCTTGACTTTTATGTTGCACTTAATAGTTAAGCCATTGAATAGCACTGTGATACTGTGCATATAGTTGAAGCAATCTTTGCTTTGCTTGTGCAGGGAGCTAAGCTGGTGTATTTGGCAACAATTTATTGGGGGCTGAATTCTTACTTTGAAGTTGGTGGTCACCATGTTCTTACTCCTTGTCTTTTTCCAACTTGGTGGTGGTGGTGGATGGCCATGAGGTTTGGATTCTCGATTGTGATGTGACAACTTTTATCATCCAGTCATCATATTTCCATCCTTAACCCATACTCTCTATCATAATTTTTTCTTTTTTCTTTTTTTGATAATTTAAGAGAAAAAACCTCATCACCCCTCGCACCCTTGAAGTTTTTCATGACCACTGGGAAGTACACCCAGACTCCACCTTGAGGCAAAGAATGCCACCCATAGGTTTCGAACTTGTGACATCCATCAAGTTTGTGATATTCACAAGTTGCCATAATTATTAAAACCTTGTTACAAAAAATAGCTCAAAAATATTTACATAAAAAGCTTGAACCCATAATACAAGTTTTTTTTTAGAGAGAAAGCCATATAGCATTTTTTTCCTGTTGTTAATAATGGCAAAGCATATCTAATTGTCATTGTGAATATATATAGCCGACCAAAGGTTTGATATTAGATGTTTAACCATTGTCAAACATACATATTGGTCTAACACAATCAGGGTCAGCTCGTGACTCAGCTTGGTTTGGCTCATCACGAACTTGTTTGTGATCAGTCATGTAGCTGGCAAGCCGAGCCACGAGCAACTCGTTTAGCTTAAATGAGTTAAGCCCGAACACAGGGTGTTTGTGATAAAATTTTATTTTTTTAGGTATAATATATACTTTAAGTACAATATATAAAAAGAATAATACATAAAATGAGAATAATAAAGAATATATATATATAATATAAACTATTAAGTGTAATATATATTATACACATAAAATGTAATATATAAAAAAATATGTATTTCATATATAAATAACATGAAATGTTTTTTACACGAGTCAGCTTGTGTGTCGTTCGTCTCTTTCAGGGATGAGCCGAGGCTGAGCCACGAGCACAATCCACTGGTAAAGGAGCCAAGCCCAAAGATGCTCTGTTTGGCTCTTATCGGACCTATGGAAGACCGTTTTTAAATATGTTTAATGAAAGCTAAACCAGTTAACACTGGCCACTTTTGAAAACCAGGCAGTATTCTAAAACTAACAAAGTTTTTGGAAACCATGTTCTGTAGGGAGAATCTCTTTAATTACGTATATCCAAAACACTATTTGCTTTCATTGTCTTTATGAGCAGAATAGACACCCAAGAGGTTCATTCATGTACCAAAATTGGAATTGAGGGGTGTTGAGCTTCTTTCAGTAAGTTTGTCGTATCCCAGCATCTCTTAGGCTAGGTTCTTTCTGCCAAGCAATTAACAGAAAAAAGGTTACAACTAAGATGCTTTATGTTCATTTGTTTTTAGACAAGCAAACTGGGGGGGGGGGGGGGGTTAGACAGACCTCCACCAGTTATACAACGTACCATTGGGTTTTGAACTTGCAACCTCCCAACACAGGTGACGTGCCAAACCATAGTCCCACAACCAACATACCCTTTGAGCCAGGTTCCTTGTCTTCACAAAGTGAAAATAAATATTGAATGAGTATAAATTGAAGTGCAATAACTTCTTAGCATACCTTGAGCCTATCCTGTCTTTCTCAGAAATAGAAGAAAAAAAAAATAATGTACCAATGAAGATGTAACATGCTCCCTTGTTAGGATTGTCACACCTCATCTGTCCTTTTGGCAAGGTTTTCTGTTACATATCACAAGAATAAAGAATAAAAGCCAAAATGAAGAGATTCAGTTTATCCCTCACATGTCAACTAGCTAGTTGATAAGGATTATTGATCACACATCAGCATCCATTGCACTACTCTGTCATATGAATGAGCATAAAGTAATTTAATAAGCTCATATTATTGGAAATAACTGCTTGTTGATGTCTATCTCAGTGAATAACGCTTAACATGCGATTGGTTATACACTTAGGACCGCGCACCTAGGGAGACGGCGCTGACCCATCGTCTCAGGTTCAATTCTCACAGGGTGTGAGTGTCTTTAAGTGGTAGACTTCGTAAGGGTTTGGGTGTCGGTGACCTCACCTGGAGTTTATCTTACCAGAGAAGTTGGCCCATTAAGTGACTCAGTTCTCGGAGAGAGTTCCTTTGTTTGATTTTCGATCGAATCGGATCCAACCAGGATGTAACTCATATTGACAGGGGCGCATCAAGGGACATACATGGGTGTAACTCTTGGGTTTAAGAGGTTATAGGATAGTTATGAGGTCTCATAACTGCTCATTCATGTCAATTACGAACCTCTATTAGCGCCCATTATGGACCTGTATCAAATCTTTCAACAAATAGGAGACCCGTAGTAGTGTGATGAGTGCCATGTTAGTGTGTATTCTTTCTCTGCGTTCAAGGGTTTTCCTCACCTCTCAACATTCTGGCTTGAGCTCATTGAGCACGTTGATTGACTAAGGAGAATGCCAACCACCCGCATCAGACGAAGCATTGTTCAGATCGTCTATAGCCACATCTGGTAAGTGACTCTTCTGCAATCTATTCTATGCTAACATTGGGGTTATGGGCCCACACCACGTTTTCGCTACGTGTGTACGTGCGCCAGCATCAATGTGACGCATGTCAAAAAATATTTTATCGATGTTATTTTTTTTCATCGGACTTTCGTTGGGTTTTAGGAATTCGACGACAAGGAAGGAGGCGCTCAACAACGACCCACCGCTTGTGGCTTGATAGCATCAACTGCTGCCCTCCCCGAAGGTGGCTGGTGGTCACCGTCGATGAGCAAGAACACCGGATCCCCATTTCTGCCAGGGGTTATGGAGCCCCCTGTTTCGAAAGCAGCCAACACCAGGCTGCCTGTTCAGTGTTGGTAGAAGACTGTGGACGACAGTGATCAGCCGATGGACACCAGCTGTCGCCGTCAATGGTGGAGTTCGACTGCGAATGGTGGCTGAAGTCTGCCGACAAAGAAGGGGGAGGGTGAGGACAGTACCCTGTCAAACCGAGAAGTTTTGGTTGTTAGGGCCACAACCTCGCTCCCATTGTCGGAGGACGACGGCCGGCTGCTCGAGGTTGGCCATCTTTAACGGTGCTTGTGGTCGGCCCTGGTGGCAGCTAGTGTGGCTTGAGGGAACAGGGAACCTTATATGTTCCCTAATGGTGGATTTTGCCACTGCAGCCACCGATGGATGGTTGTGGCTGACGATGACTGGCCGCCTTCCACTGACTGTCACCATTAGCAGCAGTGGCTGACCACCAGTGGCAACTGTAGGCAGTGGAGGTCGCTGGGAAGAGGGTGTAACCCCTCTACAAACAAAAAAAAACTCACGGGGTGGCAGTCGGGTTCCATTGTAGCAACTACAGTGGATCCTAACTAGGTCAGGGATCTGATCTGAACTCGAAACTGTTTCTTGGTTCTGAGTAGATCCGGTCTACCCTCGTCCTGGGGGGGGGGATCTGATCTGGGCCCAAAAACCCATTTGAGGGTTTCTAGGTGGATCGGGTCTGCACTCGAATTGAAGAGACTCGTTTAAGAGATCCAAACTCAGACTCGTTAGGGTTTTAGGTGGATCGGGTTTTGTACTATTTTCTGAAAGACTCGATTTAGACCTAACCCATTACAGGGTTTCTGAGTGGTTTGGGTTTGTACCTGACTGCTTGGGACCTAGACCCAATAGCCAGACTGGGTGGATTGGGTTTGCTCTTGACCTGACAGGATCCGATATGACCTGAACACATTAGCGGGTTCTGGGTGGATCTGGTCTGCATCTGACCCGGTCAAACCAGGTCCTGGAACCCGAACATGATATTTGGGTTATGGGTGGACTGGGTCTGAAACTAACCCGTTTGGACCCAGTCCAAAACCCATTATTGTTTTTTAATGGACCGGGTCAATATCTTGGGTCAAATCAGGTCTCGAACCAGACCCATTCAGAACAGAACTGTTTCAGTAACCGATATGGTTCTTATAGGACCAAGTCAAATGTTCTTGAAGCCAATTCTGAGATTCATGTAACCGGTTTGTGTATCTTGAGACCAGTTCTAAGTTTTTACAAAACTGGTTCAGGGCATTTTGGGACTAATTCATGCCTTTTTCAGACAAGTTTGGTTGTTCTGAGGCCGGTTCAGAATCTTTCTTGACCAGTATGGGCTATTTTTTGGGCGGTTCCTATATTAGGACCCCGAGTATTACCTGTAACAACATGTCTTTATCATTTCAATCATGCTTTTATGTGTCATTGTATTATGGATGCATGACTTTTGCATGCATTTAAAGTTTCTTTGTGTTATCCATGATATTTATGCATGAATTATAACTAAATTCATGAGAGATGTGATGTGTTTTATCCAAATTACATTTGTGCATATAAGATGTAGCATGAATTTGTATTTTTTTGATGTTATTATATATAGTTTGTCATGAATATGCATGCATTTTCATGATTGTATGGGCATGCTTTGTAATATGATTATATTTGCGATGATAGATCTTGATCAACTCATTCTTGTAATCACCAAAAATCTGAGTTATATTGATTGAGAGTTCTCTAGACCATGTTAAGATTTAATATTGTGATTGTGTGTAACTTTATGAAACAATGATTCTGCCCAAAGGTAGGTCATTGTGTTCAAACTTCACATATGGTATAATAGTAGGTGTGTTCACCAACCCATGAAGCATGATTGTATCCAAAAGTATAATACTAAATTACCTCTAGTGACATGATCTACTAGTTTTACTAATTGAAGTCAATTTCTTAAGAACTGAGGAGGTGAATCAACTTTGAGTATTATCGTTTTCACTAAAGTTGAACGATAGTGACCCTATTATGCTTGTTTTAGAAATGGTAAATATTAAAGGGTCTCAATTTTATCTTTTTGACCTCATATGAATATTTATATGGACTTTTTTTTTCATTGCTTATAATACCAGGTTCATTGTTTATTGACAGTTCTAGTAATATCCCCATCTTAGATGAATCTAATTTTTTAAATTAGAAAGAAATAATGTTATTCACTTTAGGATATATGTACTTAGATTTGGCATTAAGAATTAATGAACTTTCACTCGCATAGAGCAAAGTCCAACTTATTAAAAGGCTGTCTCTGAGAAGTGGGAGCGCTCAAATAAACTTAGCTTGTTGCTTTTGCAATTTAGAGTGACTAAGAATATTCCAAGCGTCATTCCTCACTGCACAACAATGAAGGAATTTCTGGGAGCTATTGAAGCTTAGTTTATTAGTTCTAATAAAGCTAAAGCCAATACCCTGATCTTAAAGTTAGTATTTATAAAATATTCTGGAGATAGTTATATCTGACAACACATTTTGAAAATGGAAAACATTGCATCTTAGTTAAATAACATAAAGTTTGCCATTTTTAAATCTTTTCTAGTTCATCTAATTTTAACCTCGTTGTCTACTGAATACGGACCCTTCAAGATCTCTTATAACACACATAATGATGAGTGGTCCTTCAATGACCTCTTCACCAAGTGTGTTGAAGTTGAAGAAAGATTAAAGGGTGAGGAGGTGTTGATGGTACATATGGTAAATAATCGAAAGATTTAGTTTCTATACTTGCGAAGAAAAAAGACTTAATTTTCTAGATTATTGTCCCATTGGATGATGCTAGGGAAAATCTGGTTAATAAACATTAATCCTAAATATAACAAGTTGTTGATGAAAATATACAACAATAATAGGGTGCAAAAGTTCATTTTGAACCACCTGTAACACCTTTATGGAGGTCCACAAGGACTATAAAATATGCTATCTATTCAAACTATATGATGTATTTACAAAAGCCCAATGATTTCATAGACATTGATAATGATCCTTTAACCTTTGAAGAAGCTATTAAAAGTGAAAGATATACATATTTGATCAATACTATAAAAGAAAAGTTTGACTCTATGGCAAAGAACCAAGTGTAAGATCTTATACCTCAACCCGATGAAGTAAGACCTATTGGTTATAAGTGAATCTTTAAGATCAAAATAGATCCAAAAAGCGAGTGAAGAAGTACAAGACTAGGCTCATTGCAAAGAAATTTACATAAATAGAGGGCATTAATTATAATGAGACTTTTTCTCCTGTCTCAACTAAGTTATCGTTGAGAATAATCATGACCCTCATAGCTCATTTTGATTTGGAGCTACATCAAATGGATGTAAAAACTTTTCTAAATAGGGATCTAAAAGAAGAGGTATATATGCAACAACCTCCTAGTTTCAGTATAGATGACTTAAATAATTTAGTTTGCAAATTGAAGAAATCAATCTATGGACTTAAACAAGCCTCCCGCCGATGGTATAAAAAGTTCAATCAAGTGATTTTGAACTTTAGATTTACTCAAAACATTATTGATCAATGCATATACCTTAACTATAGTGGGACTAAGTTTATAATTCTGGTTTTGTATATTGATGATATTCTTCTTGCAACTAATGATTTTAATATGCTACACGAGACAAGATTTTATTTCCTCTCATTTTGACATGAAGGATATGAGTGAGGTCATATATGTCCTCAGAATTGAGATCCGTCATGAAAGAACTAAGGGTGTCTTTGGCCTCTCACAAAAATCATATATTCTTAAGGTTTTTAAAAGATATGAGATGAAGAATTGTTCTCTTGGATCGGAACCCATAGTAAAAGGGGATAAATTATGCCTAAAAGGTTATCTTTAGGATAATAACACTACAAGAAACCTGTGTATTAACGATGACCTAAATTCGTCGCTAATCCATCGCTAAACAGTTTAGCGACGGATTAGCGACAGAAAACTTTCATCCCAATTTTTTCGACGCTAAGTAGTGTCAGAACTTATCCGCCGCTAATTTGCGACAGATATGATCCATCGCGAGTCCTTCACTATTTTAAATTAGCGATGGATAATATCCGTTGTTAAATTTAAAAAAAAAAAATTAAAAAAAATTGCTCACTGCCGGCGCGTTCTCCGGCAAGGAGCAATTTTTTTTACACAGAACCGGCGCGTTCCGACGTCGGGACGCTCTTCCACAGCGAGCCAGTCACAACAGGAGAAGGGGTCGTAGTGGAGACGGGATCCGACGAGGAAGAGGCAGGACGAGCGGTGGAGACCGGCGAGGGGCACCGCCAGGAGGAGCAGTCAAGACAGGCGGCGTAGCCAGGGTTGACGGGGGGAGATCCTCTTCAAGTTCCAGGTCTACCACGAGAACCAGCCGAAGAGCTTCACGGCGGGGGCGCTCAGCTTCAGCTGCGACTCCGCGCGGATCTTCGCGAGTTGCAGGGGGAGGAGCAATGAGTACGGCATAGAGGTGTGGGACGACCACACCGAGAAGCAATCGGATTTCCCGGCTGGTCCGTCGGTGACTTCGGCAGGCTCCAGTACCTCCCCAACAACAGCCTCCTCTTCGTCGCCACTCTCTTCGACTCCGGCAGGCTCCAGTGGCCCCCCAACAGCAGCCTCCTCTTTGTCGCCCCCTTGACGTCTCGGCTCCGGCGAAGCCACGACGGCTCCATCTGCGACTTCTCCATAGGTGGGGATCGACTCTTTGTGCGCGTCGTCAGCGGGGCTTCTGGCGTCCTGAGAAGCACCTTAAGTGGGGATGATTTAAATCGAACGGGAGTGAAAGACAAAGGAAGGAAAAATTTTGAATGGAGGGAGAGAAAATTTCGTGCCTCAGGTGGGACAAAAATTAGCGACAGAATTAGCGAGGGAATTTTTTCGTCCCTAATCCGTCGCTAATTAGCGACAGATTAGGGGCGGAAAAATTCCCTTGCTAATTTCGTCGCTAATTAGCATTTTTTGTAGTGTTTTGGCGACGAAAAAATGTTGTCGCTAATCCCTCGCTAATTAGCGACGACTTTAGTGACAGAGATATTTCTGTCGCTAATTTTGCAAATATTTCAAACATTAGCGACAAATAGTTTTTGCTCGCTAATCCGTCGCAAATTGGCGACGGAAAAAATCCGTCGTAAATTTCCATCGCTAAGTAGCATTTTTCTTGTAGTATAATAAAAAGACTCAGATGACTTGCATACGACCGGATATCGTATTTGCTATGGGGATGCTTGGTAGATATTAGTATAATATAGGCATTATGCACTGGAAGGTCATACGATATTTGCAATGAATGAAAGACTATATGTTGACCACCTAAAGGTCATTGGATACTCTGATGCAGACTTAGGAGGATGTCTCGACAGTAAAAAATCTACTACTGGATACATCTTCCTATTAGCAGGTCGTGTTATCTCATGGAGAAGCAAAAAGCTATGTACAATTATAGCTCACACCATGGAGGCAGAATTTATTATTTTATACGAGACTTTATCTCAGGCCATATGGATAAAAAACTTCATTATAGATCTTGATATAATGAACTTTATTGAGAGGCTACTAAAGATCTTATATGATAATGATGTTTTCATGTACTTCTTAAATAATAATAAGAGTTTCACCTCACGTCGACACACGTTAAAGTACTTTATTGTTAAAGAAAGGATAGAGAATCATTTAGTGTGTATTGATACAATTGGTATGAAGAAAATGACTGGAAATCTTCTTACTAAAGGGCTAGAACTGAGATTATATTCTCAACAAGTAATGGGGATGGGTCTATTTGATTCATTCTGATGCATGACAATACATTATGCTTGTATATGATTACATTTATGAAACAAAATTAATTCTCATAGTTTTGTTTATTGTTGATTTTGTGTAAAGTATCTCTCATTTGGGAATAGAGAATAACAAAATAACAATATTAAAATGACCAATAAAATAAGTTAGAGACCAACCTATTAATAAAGGTATTCTTAACATAACATGCTAAATACTGAAAATGAATAATACTATAGTACATAGAAATATGGCATCTCATATATAGGTGTTTATCGCTATGTCTCGTATCATTCATTTTGGTGATAGAGAATAGCATGTAAACCAACATGGAAATTAAATCAGGATAACAGTATAAAACCTTGATCAAGTGCTTTTCCATGTCAATGGGTCAAGTGAGAGAATGTTGGATTTTGAATCGAATCGGATCCAACAGAATGTGACTCATATTGGCATGAGCACATCAAGGGACATGCATGGGTATAACTCTTGGGTTTTAGGGGTTACAAGACAGTTATGAGGTCTCATAACTGTCCATTCATGTCCATTTGGGACCTCTACTAGTGTCCATTATGGACCTCCACCAATTTTTCTTATAAATAGGAGACTCGTAGTGGTGTGATGAGTGCCATATTTGTGTGTGATTTCTCTCTTTGGGTTCAAGGGTCCTGCTCACCTCAGGACATTTTGGCTTGGACTCATTGAGGGTGTCCATTGATTGAGAAAAATGCCGACTATTTGCATCCACCGAAATGTTGTTCGAATCGTCCATGCCCACATATGGTAAGTGGCTATTTCGCAATCCATTTTATGATAACATCCTCATCATTAAAAAAAAAAGCATGGGATTGATTATATTTGCTGTTGTTAATTATAAGGACAACCTTATTGTTTAGTTGTTTTTGTGCGTAAGACGAGAATGATGCTTAAATTGGTAAAGGAAGTAGGGAACGACAAATTGCGATTAAATGAGTAGCAAACTCCAAGAAGTTATTTTAAGCATATGTAAGACTTGTCCTTACTAGAAAAGTATTTAAAGGGTGTGTCGCAGCTTACTTCTCTTAATATGAAAATAAACTTCTTTGATATTCTAAATGTCTTTCTTGCTTTAGAAGAATTGAACTTTATTTTTAAACTTTCATATTTTTATTATAAAATATGCATATGAAACACATATTATAGAAAACATAAACAATTTTAGGTAAAAGCTTGAGTTTTAACCATAGTCACCAGTGTTGTTCTCAGCAATTTCTTGACGAGGGTTTTCAAATAGTTTTTTCAAAAATAGTTTTTCTTGAACAATTCTCAAAAGTTTTCAAAATTGAAATAATAATAATAAAAAAAAGATCATAGTTTTTGTATCAGTTCGTAAAGCAAATTGTGCTCATGTACTTAGTCGTGCGTATATGTCGGAGCCTTTCAAGATGGCCTACGATGGAAATTTGAGGCACAAGCTAAAAGCTGCACGAGAGCCTTGATACATCGAGCGACTGCACCTCTTTGAGGCCAGCAATTGTGGACTGGGCGTGCCAAGAACAATCAACGATACAAAATTGCATGTGTAGGTGGGATCCAGTCGTTGAGCTTGGCACACACATTGTCCAAGCAATTCACATGTTCAATGGGCCACACCATTAACAGCATATGGTGTGTCCAATCCCAATGGAGTACAGCCGTAGGGGACTTAGTTTGAGGGGATATGGATTACATTCAAAATCTCTCTCTCTCTCTCTCGTTTTGTTAGATCCCTTTTGAAAATCATATTTGTAAGTATTTTTACTGATAAACTCTCTCTCTCTCTCTCTCTCTCCCCGCATGTGGTAAAGCTAGTCCTAATACGTTTTCTCCTCTACGTTTCTTTGTTTCACATGTGAGTTATCAATTTTATCATCACAAGTGAGTGTCCACTAACACTCTTCGTGCATTAATGCTTCGATATACCATTTTTCTTAGATAAGCCAAGGGGAAACCCAATTTTCATCAGCTGCAATCAGGATTAGTGTGAACACAGCTGGCCTTTGAGGTCCGCTGAGCCACCCAGAAGTACCCTCAGCTTCGCCTTGCGGCAAGGGATGCACATCTTGAGTATCAAACTTGTGGGGTCCTAATCAGGTGTGCTGAACCCTTGGTGCAATACCATGTATGAGCCAAGATACAGTTAAAAACGTGTTCTGAACCTTGTAACCCAATTTTCACGTAGTTGAGAGTGAGTGAGTCTTTTACTGTAATTTTTTTGTAGTCTTTTAGGAAATTTAGTTGCCTGTGGGGTGCTGTGAAAATGAGATTAACTTTCTAAATCTAATGAGGTTTCATTTGCAAAAGCTTGCTTTTGGGGTGCTGTGCACAACTCACTTTTTACGTTTGGTTGCTTTTGGGGTTCACTTTCTAAATCTTAGGAGAACTCTAATCTCATGAGATCAAACCAAACTTACCCTTAGTATTCCCTCCAAGAGAAAGAGAGAGAGTGAGGGAGAGAGAGAGAGACCGGGGGAGTTACCGGTAGAGTCCCAAATGGGTGGCCACTTTTGCTTAATCCGAGTCGTAGTTGTGTGTATCGTTTCTTGTTTACTAAAAGACATGCATTGAATGGAATTGATTTAATAAAAAAACAATTGAAAATTTTATCATCAGGTTTTAGTGTGACATGTAGCCAGTGATTTTATATATCTGAAAAACACATTTGAGCATGAAAAATACCTAATTTAATAGATATTTTCCACTGAGTAAATCATGATAAACACATCTACTGACTCAAAACAAGCAGAAAATATCTATGATTTTTCAAGGGTTTATATATATATATATATATATATATATATATATATATATATATATATATATATATATATATATATATATATATATATATATATATATATATATATATATGAGGAGGCGGGTTGGGGCTAGGGTGGGCATGTGCCCACCATGACCTGAAAAACCACAACAGGGAGGTTTAGGCCTGGGTGGCCAGTTGCCACCCTGGCCCAAAAGTGTGCCCACCTTTTATGCAGAAAGTGCCCGAAACTGTAAGTGACTTTCTGTTTTGGGATTGAGAGAAAAAGATTATTATTAGTAAAGAAAAACAACTGATTATTTGTTTCCTCATCTTTACAACAAAATAGTACCTATTAGGAAAAAGCAAACGAAATATTTCCTAATAATATTTCCCAATAGAGAGGGAATGGAAAAAGATTTCCCAACTCCTTTAGCTGGCTTCGGCAGCAACAAGTGTCCAAGCCAAGAATGACTGACAAAAAAACAAAAGGTTTCCCTTTGGAATAGTTTAGAATTACAATTTCGAGAAAAAGTAGAAAAACCTTGTCTAAAACTCAAAAATGAAAAAGCCAGCGAAGACCATAAGTTTAAAAAGAAAAGACATCACCACTTCAAATGTCTCAAATCTTTTAACTTATGCTAGGACTTAAAGTGTGCAAACTAAAGCACAACCACCAAATATCATGTCGTTTTTTATGTAAATGTTTTTAGACGCCTATTAATGTTGAAAGAAAATTGTCACAGTAGATTAATTAAATAAATAGCTTTCAGATATTATCAATTATTTTTTTATAAAGATCGTTTTTCAAGAAATAATAATTTCATCTACTTCAAATTTTATTTGAAAAAGTGAAAAGATTTTACTAACAAAAATCTTTAAAAATCTTTAAATTATTATGAAACTAGATACCACCTAATGTTGGGTCATTTCCGGCATCGCCTCTCCTGTGACAGGAAAAAACCAGAGACTGTTATTTAAAACAGTAAACCACACAGTAGAGAACTGCGTACCTGATGCCGCCATTGCTGAGCTGCTGTGGGTGGTGGATGTCGGCTGGAGAAGAAGGTGATGGCAGTTGAGGACGCCAGAGGTTCTCTGCTCAGCCGGGCTGCAGCCGGTGAGTAGACCTGTATTCTTCTTCATCGGGTCGCTCATGATACCCTGTATTTATAAAGTATAGGGTGGGAAAGGTTTGCGTAACCGTTCCCCCTTATCCTATACCTTGTTTATCGGATGGATCATCCCTGATGTGGGGATGTATCCACATCGTGGATAACCACCACGTCAATTGTGGTGGTTAATCTAACATTCTCCCACTTGATCCGAAGATAAACCTTTTAACCAGAAAACCTTATGGGAATAACTTGATGAATAGAATGGCTTTTTTATTCTATTCTATAGGTCCTTAGTTGAATCTCTAATCCTTATGAGATTAACAACAACCATAATGAGAATAAAAAACTGAAAGTGATCACTTTATTTATGTGCATATGTCAAAAAAAAGTTTAACAATCCCATCCCCATTACATGTTCGGAATATAATCCAGGTGCTAGCCCTTTAGTAAGAGGATCAACGATCATCTCTTTGGTACCAATATTAACAATATGCACTAAATGATTCTCCGTCCTTTCTTTAACAACAAAATACTTCAATTCCATATGCTTGCACGACGTAGTACTTTTGTTGTTGTTAGAAAAGGACACCTCAACTTCATTATCACAGTAGACCTTCAGTGGCTTCCCAATGGAATCAATCACCTTTAACTGTGATATGAAGTTCTTTAACCATATAGCCTGCAAAGTAGTCTCGTACAATGCTATGAATTCTACCTCCATGGTGTAGGCAGAAGTGGTCCTCTGCTTTCCATTCCTCCAAGAGATCGCGCCCCCAGCAAGTAAGAAGACGTACCCAGTAGTAGACTTTCTACTGTCAAGGCATCCTCCTAAATCCGCATCTGAGTAGCTAATGATCTCAAGGTGATCAACTTTATGATACGTTAACATATAGTCTTTTGTCCCTTGCAACCACCGCAAGACTTTCTTGGTAGCCTTCCAATAGGGTAAACCTAGGTTAGACTGAAATCTGCCAAGTACCCCTACTGCAAAAGAAATATCTGGTCGAGAACATGTCTGCGCGTACTGCAAGCTGCCAACAACTGATGCATATGGATAAGCACTCATCTGTGCTTTGTCAATATCGTTCTGTGGACAATCCTTTAGGCTCAGCTTGTCACCTTTTGATATGGGTGTAGAACTAGGAGAACAATTCTCTATCCCATATCGCTTTAACACCTTATCTATATAGGATCTCTGCGAGAGGCCTAGAAAACCTTTTGCTTTGTCTCGACGAATCTCAATGCCAAGAACATAAGCAGCCTCACTCATATCTTTCATATCAAAATGTGATGCAAGAAATTGTTTTGTCTCTGAAAGCAACTTTATATCGTTGGTTGCAAATAAGATGTCATCCACATACAACATCAATATAATAAACTTACTCCCACTTTCCTTAAGGTATATACATTGATCAATAATGTTTTCTGTAAACCCGAAAGTCACAATGATTTGAAAAAATTTAATATACCACTATCAGGAGGCTTGTTTAAGTCCATATATTGATTTGTTAAGCTTGCAAACCAGACAATCATTTTCAAAGAAACCAAGAGGTTGTTCCATGTATACCTCTTCATTCAGATCCCCGTTCAGGAATGCTATTTTCACATCCATCTGATGTAGCTCTAAGTCATAATGAGCTACGAGGGCCAAAATTATCCTCATTGACTCCTTAGTTGAGAGAGGAGAAAATGTCTCATTATAGTCAATGCCCTCCATCTGGGTGAATCCTTTAACAACCAATCTTGCTTTATGTCTCTCTATGTTACCTTTGGAGTCCTTCTTGGTCTTAAAGACCTATTTACACCCTACGAGTTTTACTCCTTTAGGTAACGTGACAAGATTTCACACTTGATTTTTAGTCATAGAGTCTAACTCTTCTTTCATGGCTTCTATCTAGTGCGAAGATTGTTTGCTTTCAATAGCTTCCATAAAAGTCAATAGGTCATCATCCATATCTATGAAATCACCAGGCTCCTGAAGGTACACCACATAATCAGGATGTATAGCAGATCTCCTAATCCTTGTGGATCTCCAAACAGGTCATTCTTCAAGCTCAGATTGAACCTCATCATCCTGTTCGTGCTCTTCTGCATTGTCCACAATAGGTTCACTTTGGATTTGTGCATTAACAACTGAATGATCAACCACATCATCATTAGGAATAATAATGTGGTATCTTTCGATGTTTTCCTTAACAGGTGATGAAACTGGATCATGTACTTCCTCAAAACCAAGGCTTCAAAGTGCACTTAATCCTACTGAACCATCTTCTAGGAATTTTGCCTTATCCGTTTCAACAATCTGTGGTGAGTGAGATGGGCAATAAAACCTATACCCTTTTGATCTTTCTGGATAACCAATGAAATATCCACTGGTTGTTCTTGGATCAATGGCTTTAATGTGGGAGTTATATAATTTAGCCTCTGCAGGACATCCCCATATGTGCATATAAGACAGTGATGGTTTTCTACCTGTCCACAGCGCGTAAGGAGTTTTAGGTACAGATTTCGTAGGAACCTTATTCAAAATATGCACAACAGTCCTTAAGGCTTCACCCCACAACTTTATGGGAAGTGTTGAATAATTCAACATAGCACTGACCATTTCCTTAAGTGTACGATTTTCTCTTTTCAGCTACACTATTCTGATAGGCACTACCAGGCATGGTATATTGAGGCACAATGCCTTCCTCTTTGAGAAATCACGCTAATGGTCATTCCCTTTGCCCCATCTCAGTAAATCTACCATAATATTCGCCACCTCTATCAGACCTGACTATCTTAATAACCTTATCGGTTTGTTTTTCTACTTCTTTCTTAAATTCCTTAAACATCTGAAAAACATCAGATTTTTTCAAAGATCAAGTAGAGATACATATACCGAGAATAGTCATCAATAAAGGTGACAAAATATTTTTTGCCTGTGTAATCGGGGGAAAATGATCCACATACATCCGTATGGACTATCTCCAATATCTCACTATTGTGTTTGGTACCCTCTTTATATGTGTTTGTATGCTTAGCCTTTATGCAATCAACACATGGGTCATTGCCGGTAAAATCTAGAGATTTCAAGATCCATTCATTTACAAGTCTCTTTATTCTCTTTTCAGAGATATGACCCAACCATTGATGCCAAAGCATGTAAGATTTATCATTTATCTAAGCTACATTTATTTTCAACCAATGCGTATTTAGAAGTCAGAGACTCTTGAGTTTGGATCTTCACATTCAATCTATATAAACCATCATAAACTGATGCAGAACCAATTTCAATTGAATTTCTATAAATGAACAATTTAAAATTTTCAAACTTAAAACAATATCCAAATTTATCTAACTTCGAAATTGAAATTAAGTTTCTACTATATGATGGAATATAAAAGACATCATGAAGATCTAAAACTACGACTGTATCCAGAGTAATCCTGCAGATTCCAACACCCTTCATATGTGAACGCATCTTGTTTCTTGAATATATGTTCTTCTCATGCATTGTTGGTTCTCTTCTGCTCAGGAACAACTGTAAACAGTTGGAAATATGAAAAGTAGCACCAGAATCAATCCACCAGCTATTTTTAGGAATTTGTAATAAATTACATTCATGAGAAATAAATGACAAATTACCTCTCTTTTTCAACCACTTCTTATGCTTTATGCAATCTGTCTTCCTGTGTCCCTTCTTCTTACAAAAGAAGCACCTTATGGGAGTAGAGTCAGATTGTTTGTCTTGTGATGACTTATCCCCAGTTGGCTTCTTCCTAGCATTTCTCTTAAATGCATTCTTCTTTGGTCCTACCTCGGATGTATGAGAAGCCATATGTGCACTCTACACCTTCTCTCCTTTCAACCTCTCTTCTTCTTCAACTCACTTGGACATAAGTCCATTGAACGTTCATTCATCATTATCTGTGTTGTAAGAGATTTTGAAAGGTCTGTATTCCAAAGGTAAGAACGTTAGAACTAAATGCACTAGGAAAGAATCAAAGATGGTGAGCTTCATGTCATTTAGCTGAGACGCTATGTTCCTCATCTCCAAAATGTGATGGCGATTGTTTCTTCCTCTAGAATATTTCATAGATATGAGCTTAGACATCACACTACAACAAAGCAGTAGATTAGCGACGACCACATTCCGTCGCTATCATGGTTAGCGACGGATTAGCGACAACGAGGCGACAGTATGCTTACGTAGCGAATATTTCGATGCTAACTGGCGACAGAATTATTCTGTCGCCAGGTCCATCGCTAATTGCGACGGAATAACGAGCGCTATATTCCGTCGCCAATCCGCCGGTACTAAACGGCGACCACGGCTTGGCGACGGATTTAATTCCGTCGCTACGCCGTCGCTAGATTAATATGAATAGCGACGGATGGTTCCGTCGCTAATTCGTCGCAAACACGAAAAAAAATTTAAAAAAATTTATTTGAAAATTAATTATCGAGAACTGTACAATTTCTATTTCCTGTAAATAAAAAACAAACCACACAAAAAAATTCATATAACAAGTATCTACAACAATTAATCGTTCCACCTTAAAATTAAGAAGTTTAATTATTTACAATTCAACAATTACAATTAGGAAAAATAAAAAAAAAATAGAACTTCTTCAACACAGTCCTCTAATCATCGCCAAGATTTTGTGCGTCTTCTTGTTCATTGTCTTTATCTGTCCCTTCAGCTCCACTACCCTGATTATCGCTAGCAGCCTACAAAAGAAAAGAACAGTCAGTATTGATAAACAAAATATAATGAAATAAATTACACACTATATGTGATTCTATCATGTGCTCATGTGTGATCTAAGGCAATAAAAAAACTCTATATGTGATTCTATCATGTGCTCATGTGTGATCTAAGGCAATAAAAAAACTTTATATGTGATTCTATCATGCTCATATGTGTGCTAAAGCAGTCAAAAAATTGAATATGTGATTATAGCATGTTCATATGTGTTCTAAGGCATCTAAAAAAACTCTATATGTGATTCTACCATGCTCAAATGTGCTTTAAGGCAGGCAAAAAACTATATATGTGATTCGATCATGCTCGTATGTGTGCTAAGGCAGTAAAAAAATTGAATATGTGAATATAGCATGCTCATATGTGCTCTAAGGCAGGCAAAGCCAAAATTTTTATATGTGATTCTATCATAAATGATATATAACATGTTCATATGTGTTCTAAGGCAGTAAAAAAACTCTATATGTTATTATAGCATGCTCATATGTGTGCTAAGGCAGTCAAAAAACTGAATATGTGATTATAATATGCTCATATGTGTTCTTAGGCAGTCAAAAAACTGAATATGTGATTATAGCATGCTCATATGTGTTCTAATGCAGTCAAAAAAACTTTATATGTGATTCTATCATGCTCATATGTGCTCTAAGGCAGACAAAAAGTTATATATATATATATATATATATATATATATATATATATATATACATATATATATATATATATATATATATACATATATATATATATATATATGTGATTCTATCATGCTCATATGTGTGCTAAAACAGTCAAAAAATTGAATATGTGATTATAGCATGTTCATATGTGTTCTAAGGCATCTAAAAAAACTCTATATGTGATTCTACCATGCTCAGATGTGCTTTAAGGCAGGCAAAAAACTATATATGTGATTTGATCATGCTCGTATGTGTGCTAAGGCAGTAAAAAAATTGAATATGTGAATATAGCATGCTCATATGTGCTCTAAGGCAGGCAAAACCAAAAATTTTATATGTGATTCTATCATAAATGATATATAACATGTTCATATGTGTTCTAAGGCAGTAAAAAAACTCTATATGTTATTATAGCATGCTTATATGTGTGCTAAGGCAGTCAAAAAACTGAATATGTGATTATAATATGCTCATATGTGTTCTTAGGCAGTCAAAAAACTGAATATGTGATTATAGCATGCTCATATGTGTTCTAATGCAGTCAAAAAAACTTTATATGTGATTCTATCATGCTCATATGTGCTCTAAGGCAGACAAAAAGTTATATATATATATATATATATGTGTGTGTGTGTGTGTGTGTGTGTGTGTGTGTGTGTGTGATTCTATCATGCTCATATGTGTGCTAAGGCAGTCAAAAAATTGAATATGTGATTATAGCATGTTCATATGTGTTCTAAGGCATCTAAAAAAACTCTATATGTGATTCTACCATGCTCAGATGTGCTTTAAGGCAGGCAAAAAACTATATATGTGATTCGATCATGCTCGTATGTGTGCTAAGGTAGTCAAAAAATTGAATATGTGAATATAGCATGTTCATACGTGCTCTAAGACAGGCAAAGCAACTTTATATGTGATTCTATCATGCTCATATGTGTGCTAAGGCAGTAAAAAAATTGAATATGTGATTATAGCATGTTCATATGTGTTCTAAGGCATCTAGAAAAACTCTATATGTGATTCTACCATGCTCAAATGTGCTTTAAGACAGTAAAAAAAACTATATATGTGATTATACCTGAGAGGGACCTGGAATCGAAGATCCCTTATCCTGAACAACGGCCTTGATCTCATTTCGGAGAAAGGGGGCGACGGTGTATTGGAAGTAGTTATTCAGTGATTCATTAATGATCTCGCGTACATCATCACTGGAAAGAATAGTCGGCTGCTTGGAGCTTATGTCGGCGCAAGAAGTCGGTGAGCCGTAACTGGAAGAACCAATAACTGGTGAAGTGTTCATATTACTCCCAAACCCGAACACACGACCTTTTTTGGGTTCACCTGCTGCAGTCACCCATGCTGTAGGATCAAATGATGGATGCTGAGTAGCGTCTTCGCCATATCGCTCTACCATCTGTTGCTCATATGCCTCCTACAAAATAATGTTTAAAGTATTCATTAATAATTAATGATAACATTATGATAACTTGCATATATATTATAATGATTATTAATAGAATTAATACATACCGTTGTCGTTCTCGCCTTCTCTGATACGAAGACTCCCGTGGTCTTCCGTTTATGTGTTTCTACAAACACATCCTTATATGGTACACTGCCTCCTTTTTCTGCTTCCTGCGAAGTTAAATGACAAAAGATTTAGTACACAAGTTTGCAACAATACTTATAAAATTAATATTATATATTGATGAGTTACCATTTTCTTTAGGTGGCTCCCAAATGTCTTAGATCCACCTGTGTGTAGATGGGCTTCGGGCATCTTCGATCGATTTTGTGAAGCCTTCGCAGAGCGATTTTTAAATGCATCTCTCGCCCACTTATCGCACATTTCATCCCAGTAATCTCTCCTGATAGTAATAGGACCATGGCCCTTCCACAGTAATGGATCATCTACTACGCCAGATGCTTTTTTTGCTGCAGTCTTCATAGTGTACAACATGTTTGCAAATCGATTGGCAGCCACCTTCTGCCACACCTTCCTTGCATCATTTTCTTACACCGTAGTTGCGAAGTGATTCGAAGCCTACAAATATTTTCATAAAGTTAGTAGACATTGCTTAAATAAATTAAATATGAAACACATTAACTATGAGGAACAACTGTATACCATGAATGAGGACCACAATCTGTCTAACACCTCCTTTGGGTACTCTTTCCATTGAGCAACTGGTCCTGGTAGATGTTGAAGAAGTGAATTCCTAATCTCCCGTACTACTTCTTGTGGCTCAAACCTCGTGCTGCACATGAATTGTTACACAGTAAATATCAATATAAAATATTTAAAAGATATGCAATAATTGAAAACAAAATACTTACGGTCGATTATCGATATACACTATTCGAATGAGTCTTCTTGTGCCAGCCTGAGAAGACCCTGTTTCCTGTGTTGGCTGTTGACTTGTGTGATCAACTGGTGTAGGTGGGTCATGTACAGGCACAACATCATCTGTAAAAAAATACATTAGAAATTCTCAGAATGTGCATTTGAACTAATCAAGCATCTAATTAGTTATATGATATACCTATCACAGGAGCCCGTGAAGATGAAGGCTGAGCCTGGCTACTACTGGATGAGCGACCACTATAACCTCCACGAACCATATTCTAACAAATAACATATGTCATACAATACATTCAAATAATTCACATCAAGTATTACAATGCATTCAAGTCATTCATATTAAGCATTGCAATGCATTCAAATAATTCAAATCATTGACATCAAGTATTGCACTAATTCAAATCATTCGTTAATTGCATAAATTATAATACATTCAGATAATTGAAATCATTCACATTAAGTATTACAATGCATTCGAATCATTCGTATCAAGTATTATAATACATTCAAATAAAATTTTTAATCATTCACACCAAGTATTACAATACAACTCACATCAAGTATTACAATGCATTTAAATAGAGGTTTGTAGTATAAGATTTTGCTCACTAGCTTGAGAATTCTTCATCGTCACTAGTTTGACTTTCTTCTTCTTCTTCTTCTTCTTCATTGTTTGCCCATCCACTTGGTACATCATTTGGATCACATTCCTCTATGAATGTTTCATCGGCCAATGGAGATATGACATGCATATCATATGCAACATCGTGACCATAAGCGAAGTCACAGACATCATCTGATTGATAGTAATCACTGTCTTCAGCTAACTCATCTTCTTGTAACTGATCATACTCGGGGTATAGTTTGGATTTCACCTTGCAAACTGCCCACCATTCATTTCTATCTGACTTTTTTATACTCGGATATGAAGTATAATAAACTTGTTGAGCTTGCGAGGCTAATATGAATGGTTTATATGTTCCAAACCTGGATTTATGATTCACCTCCACAATGCCTGAAGCTTTGTCGAGTCTTGTTGCAGTTGGATCAAACCAATGACACTTGAATATCGTAACCCTGTTATTCATGCCTAAGTAAGTCAACTCCATTATTTCCTCTATAACACCATAGTAATCATGTTTATTTTCACCGTAGCTGCTACCCTTGACACACACGCCACTATTTATCGTTGATTTGTTTATACCGTAGTCTTTTGTATGGAATCGATAACCATTTACGATATACCCGTTGTAGCATTGCACAACTTTTGTCGGACCATTTTCTAAATCACATATTCCTTGATCTTTAACATCACCATTGCGAACCTACGCACAAACATAAACAATGATTGTGATCACGATCAATTAAGTAACTTAGTGTTGTTTATAAGTACAAAATTTATGTTAGCTTCTTTACCAATTGTTTCAACCACTCCACAAACTTAGTTTCACGTTCTTTTTGTACTTCTGCATCAGTGAGATGTGAAACTTCATTTTGCAACTCCAGATCAAATCGTCTGCAAACCACATATACTTATATTACCGAGTCATGTATCCACATATAGAACATAAAAGGATTTATAATTGAGTTGCATATACATATACTTACTCGATGTATGGGTCGATCGCTGAGCAATTAAAAATAATATAGATGTGTGCTGCATCTTGCTCTCGATCTGTCAATAGCCTTGATCGGCAACTACCAAATGCATGCCCAAGTGGTTGAAATATCGACAGCTTGTCAGCTACAGTTAGTTGTTCTCCATCATCGTTACGGGGCGGGCATGTGTAACGTGTTGGAATATGAGGTTCGAAGTACATAGATGAGAAATTTGAAATCTCTTCTAAAGTGTACGCCTCACAAATAGAGCCTTCTACTCTTGCTTTATTACGAACCTTTTTTTTTAGGTCGAACATGCATCTGACAAGAATATACATTTCAAATTTTAAATATCTGTCATTAAAGAGTCAAATATAAAAAAACATATACCTTTCAAATGGGTACATCCATCGATATTGCACAGGGCCACCAACCCTTAGTTCATATGGCAGATGTATGATCAAATGTTTCATAACATCGAAAAATGCTGGCGGAAATATCTTTTCTAACAGATAAACAGTGGTGATGACAGAGTCCTCGAGATTCTTTACATCTGATACAACGACCTCCGATGCGCACAATGTTCTGAAAAATCCGCTCAACACAGACAATACCCCCCATATAGGTTTGTCTAACATATCATGGAATGCTAGGGGTATCAATCATTGCATAAAGTTATGACAATCATGGCTCTTCAACCCATATAACTGTCCATCGTCAATCTTCACAGCCCGAGCAATGTTAGAGACATATCCATCTGGAAATCTCAGTTGTCTCAACCATTGACATAAATGTTTTATTTGATCAGGTCTGAGCACGTACTTTGCCTTTGGTTTAAGTACTTTGCCATTATACTCTTTGAGTTCCAATTCTGGTCTTTTACATATTAATTTTAAATCCATACGGGCCTTCGGATTATCCTTCGTTTTTCCTTTAATATTCATTACTGTATTGAACACATTATCAAACACATTTTTCTCTACATGCATCACATCCAAATTATGTCGTATCAATAGGGTCGGCCAATACGGTAGTTCCCAAAAAATAGATTTTTTCGTCCAATTGTGATTCTTCCTAAAACCACGGAAGAGTGTAGGACTGCGGGCATCTGTTAATACATCTGGAAAGTATCGCAATCTTCTTAGAATCTCTATGCCAGACAATCTTGAGGATGGACCTTCCGTTTCGGTTGTGCCTGCTGTAAATGCATTCTTTTGACGTCAGAACAGATGATCGCTGGGTAGAAATCGACGATGGCAATCAAACCAGCAAGGCTTTCTTCCATGCCTCAATCTAAAAGCTTTAGAATCCTCCATGCAGTACGGACAAGCCAACCTCCCATGTGTGCTCCAACCAGATAACATACCATATGTAGGGAAGTCACTGATTGTCCATAGAACAGCGGCCTTCATGTTGAAATTTTGTTTTTTGTGGGCATCATACGTGGTAACACCGTCATCCCACAGTACTTTTAATTCATCAATCAATGGCCTTAGATATACATCAAGATTTTGGCCAGGTGAGGTCGGACCAGGGATCAACAGAGACAAGAAAAGATTTGGACGTTTCATACACAAGCTTGGTGGAAGGTTGTATGGAGTTACAAATACTGGCCAGCATGAGTATGGAGTTGATCTACCCCCAAATGGATTAAATCCATCTGTACATAGACCGAGTCTAACATTTCGCACTTCCATTGCGAAGTTCTGATGAGTACGATCAAAGTGCTTCCAAGCTTCAGCGTCAACAGGATGCGTGATCTTGTTTTCATCGTGTCGAACTTTATTTGCATGCCATCTCATGTGTTTAGCTGTCTTTGAAGACATATACAATCGCTGCAATCTAGGAGTGATAGGAAAGTAGCGGAGCGACTTGTATGAAACTTCCTTTGATCTCGTGCTACCATTGCCTCTTGTCTTTGGCTTGAACTGAGGATGCCCACATGACGGGCATGATATGTCATTTTCCTGCTCCTTAAAATACAACATGCAGTGATTTGGACAAGCATCAATCTTTTTGTAACCCATACCTAGAGCGTTGACCATAACTTTCGCACGATAGAAATTTTGTGGCAATTTCTCATCTTTAGGCAACATACTCTTCACAATCATGCACAAACGGTCAAAACATGATTGACTCAAATTATACTCGGACTTCAAATTCATTAGTTGAAGAACTGCAGACAAGATAGTGTGACTCTCACAACCGTTCCAAAGTGGCTCATCAGCATCTCTAAGTAAATCATAAAATCTACTAGCTGCATCGTTTGGTGATTCTTCATCTACGACAGTTCTTACATCACTAGAACTCATAGCAGAACCCAGTTTTATTCCTGCAGCATCAAATATCAAATTCGTATATGGATTATCGTGCACCACATTCACTCGTGCATCAAAATCGTTTCTAAATTCTTCTTCATAAAACGTCCAGTTCTGATAATCACTCACAAAACCCTTCCTGTATAGGTGATGTCTAACGCCATGAGGTTCTACAAATCGATTATTCTTACAAATCTTGCAGGGACACCTAATCCGACCTGTGGGATCTACCGTACTGACACTTGCCGTTGCAAATTCAATAAAACTGTTGACACCATCCATATATTCATGCGATAACTCATTGTCCACTATCCTACGGTACATCCATTCACGGTTTGCAGTCATTTTGTCGTATGATGTTACAAATAGTATCCTAACCAGTTAAAAGAGAACCATCAGAATGCTATGATGAAGAAAATATCAAATTTATCATGCAATATATGATGTCATACAATCACAAGAATTATGATGCATGCATTGATAACTTAATATTTTCTTGTACAAACTATTCATGACATGATACATTCATTTGAAACATGCTTTCAGTATACAATTTCACATGGAAGACATAATCAAATTGAAAGTAACTACATGCAAGCATGGATACAATCACATCAAACATTGCAATACATCGAAATAATTCATATCAAATAAATGTCAAACATGTACCTGCAGCAAACACACTTCAATATCCCACTAACTACTACCATGCCTAGCATGGACTCCGTACTTCAAAAATAAGAACACTTTCATATTCATACATTAAAATCATGCAAAGCATGATCTCCGAACTCCAACAAAGCAGTCCTAGATATCAACAACTAAGTGAGTGTGTGAACAATAAAGTGTTACATTCAATAAATTAAATAACATGTGATGCGCTTGCATCACTTACTCACCACGGGTATTTACCCGATTTGCATTGTTTTTGTCACTTACTTACCACGGGTGGCGGGGCACAAGCGAGTTCCGTTGAGAAATCTGCAAAAAACACTGTGTTAAAATGAAGTCACCACTTGCCGAAAAAAAAAACAAGAGGCAGATGCAGTTTCACAGAACGCAGGGGGCGGCCCCTTTGCCGAAAATGCAGGGGGGCGACCCCCTGCCGAAAATGCAGGGGGGCGACCCCCTGCCGGAAATGCAGGGGGGCGACCCCCTGCCGGAAATGCAGGGGGGCGACCCCCTGCCGGAAATGCAGGGGGGCGACCCCCTACCGGAAATGCAGGGGGGCGACCCCCTGCTGGAAATGCAGGGGGGCCGACCCCCTGCGATGTGCTACCGGAAACGCAGGAGGGCGACCCCTTGTCGGAAATGCATGGGGGGCGATGCGACCCCCTGCTGCCGAAAACGCAGGGGGTCGACCCCCTGCCGGAAATGCAGGGGGTCGACCCCCAGCCGAAAACACAGGGGGGGCGACCCCCTGCTGCCGGAAACGCAGGGGGGTCGACCCCCTTCTGCCGGAAATGCAGGGGGGTCGACCCCCTGCCGGAAATGCAGGGGGGTCGACCCCCTGCCAGAAATGCAGGGGGTCGACCCCCCCAGCCGAAAACACAGGGGGGCGACCCCCTGCTGCCGGAAACGCAGGGGGGTCGACCCCCTTCTGCCAGAAACGCAGGGGGGTCGACCCCCTTCTGCCGGAAACGCAGGGGGGTCGACTTCCTTCTGTCGGAAATGCAGGGGGTCGACCCCCAGCCGAAAACACAGGGGGGCGACCCCCTGCTGTCGGAAACGCAGGGGGGTCGACCCCCTTCTGCCGGAAATGCAGTGGGGTCGACCCCCTGCCGAAAACACAGGGGGGGGGGGGGGCGACCCCCTGCTGTCGGAAACGCAGGGGGGTCGACCCCCTTCTGCCGGAAATGCAGGGAGTCGACCCCCAGCCGAAAACACAGGGGGGGCGACTGGGCAGTGGCGGAAATGATTACCTGCGCGTCGTCGGGCGGTGGCGGGAGGCTGACGGCGATCGGCGGCTGGCGAGCGGTGGATGGTGGGGGCCGGATAGAGGCCGACGGGCGGCGGGAGGGAGAGGGCGGCGGGCGGGAGCAAGACAACGAAACAGGAAAAAGAGAAAGAGGTATGGGATTAGGGATTTACGCGACATTTCGCGACGGCTTAGCGACAGAATTATTCCGTCGCTAAGCCGTCGTAAATCAAAAATACCAAACGAGCGACGAAATATATTCCGTCACTAAGCCGTCGCTAATTAGCGACGGATTAGCGACGACATAATTCTCTCTCTAAATCCTTCGCTAAAATGGTTTTCTTGTATTAAGAATTAGCGACAAAAAAATTATGTCGCTAATCCGTCGTTAATTAGCGACAGATTAGCGATAAAAGTTGTTTTTTCGCTAATCCGTCGCTAATTAGCGACAGATTCATGAAGAAAGGTTTCTCTAGCTAATCTGTCGCTAATTAGCGACGGATTTTTCCGTCGCTAATTAACAATTTTCTTGTAGTGTCAGGGTACTGACTCTGGCCTTGTTTGAACTCACAAATTGTGCCTCAATGGTACTAAAAAATTTTCTCACTGTTCTGCATTGTGGGATAGCACTACGAATATTCTTAGCTACTTAAGATTACAAAAGCAACAAGCTAAGCCTATTCGAGCACTCCCACTTCTCAAAAGCAATCTTTTGATCAGCAGTACTCTGATCTAAATCCATATACCCTAATGTAAAAAGAATATTTTTTTTCCAATCACTAAAGTTAGATCCATCAAAAAAAGGTATAGAGCTAGAGTCATCTAAAATCACAGAACTAGAAACTGCACGACAAAAGACACGTATCAAGAAGCATTCGTACGAGACTAAAACTTTAGTAGAAAAAGCAAAAGAATAAAGACCCTTGATATGCTTATTTTCAGGCGAGTGAAGTGGGTCATCAGAGTCCTACTTTAGTAAGAGCTCCGACACGCGAAACCACTTCGCCTACCGACCATATTCGGTAAAACTAATGTTCTTGTGAAGTTAGACCATCAATACAAGGTACCTTTGGATACACGTGTGTGATGTATCTCGACACATTTACCTTATTTTACCCTACTTAAATTCCAAACACGATAAAACTACCTTTGGGTCATTTATCATTTCATGAATATAAGTACAACAATAATATTGGCTAAAACCATATGATAGTATAAAATTTTGACAACATACGTGTATTCAATCACTTTGGTGACATGAATTCACTAAGTCATCTAGCTATCCTTAATGCCAATATTATACACAATCATTCACGCATGTATAATTACAAATAAATGCATGAGCAATAACCCAAGCCAAACTTAAATGGGTAAAACCTTGGGTCCTCAAGCAGGAACCGGTTTGAGAGCACTCTGAACTGGTCTGAAACAGCCCCGAACCGATCATCAAATGGTCTGAACCAGTTTTAAACCTTATGAACCGATGTCAAGTATGAACAAAAGTTCATAAAAGCCCTATAACCGTATGCCAAAATCCCTGTATTTTCTTATATTTAAGAAAACAGAGTCTTTGCATCTTGAAACCGGTGAGAAACTGGAAGGAACCGGTCAAAAACGGCTCTGAACCGGTCCCAGAAATGGGCCAAATCAGTCCCTGATCCGGTTCAGGCCAAATAGTGTCTGGACCCTACTGGATCCGGGTCAGACCCGACTGTAACCGGATCCAGGTCAGACCCGGTATAAACTGGATCCGGGTCGGACCTAGCTTGGACTGGATCTGGGTTAGACCCGGTACGAACCAGATCCAGGTTAGACCCGGTATGTACTGAATCCGGGTCAGACCCAGGGTTTAATTGGATTTAGGTCAGACCCGGTTGGAACCGAATCCGGGTCGGAGCCGGTATTAACTGGATCCGGGTCAGACCCGGGGTGAATCGGATCCGGGTCAGACCCAAGTTGTATCCGGATCCGGGTCAGACCCGGTATAACCGGATTCGGGTCAGACCCGGGTGTAACTGGATCCGGGTCAGACCCGGTATGAACCGGATCTGGGTCCGAACAAGCATCGGACCTGGTCCGATTTCACCTAGTTAAAAAAAACAAGTTTTGTAAAACTTAAAAACCCGATATTTCTGAAAAAAGAGGGGTTTTCTCCATCTTCCTGTCGGCAACCAATGTCACCCGCCGGTGACCCACGCCGCTTGTCGGCGACCCACTCCGCCTGTCGGCGACTGTCGATGAACGGCCACACCTTCCGACGACCCTCACGGAGCCCGGACCCGACGCAGCATCCCTACCGGAAAAACCCTTGTGCTGCGTCGCCGGCTGGATGCTTGCATCGCCAGACAGACGCAGGCTAGAAAATCGATGACATTGCGCGGCAGTCTCCGACAACGGCAAAAGATCCAACAACCTAATGGTCTCTGGTAAAAACCTGAAACCCCCTTGATTTTTTTTTTTGCTGTCTGTCGCCCAACGACGACAGTCGCCGGCTGCCGTCGACATAATGTCGCCCCACGGCGACCTGCTGTCAACAACCAACAATGTCACCCCACGACGATGACTCTGTGGCTGCCAGCGACTAGATGCAGGGTCGCCCCACGGCGATGCCTTTCAGCCGAAAAAAGGGTATGTCGCCTCATGGTGACAGACGCTGGAAAACAGTCGCCCAATGACGACAGTTACCGAAAAAACCCAAAACACCATCGAACCCTCGCAGCGGAGGGGTGGTGTGGGCCCATAACCCATTGTTGGATCATTTCCAGCATCGCCTCTCCTATGACAAAGAAAAACCATAGATTGTTATTTAAAACAGTAAATCACTGCGTACCTGATGCCGCCATTGTTGAGATGCTATGGGTGGTGGATGTCGGCTGGAGAAGAAGGTGATGGCAGTTGAGGCCGCCAGAGGTTCTCTGCTCAGCCAGGCTGTAGCCACCACAAGCGCAGGCTTCCTTAGGTAGCCGGCGAGTAGACCTGTATTCCTTTTCACCGGGTCGCTCATGATACCCTGTATTTATAAAGTATAGGGTGGGAACGGTTTGCGTAACCGTTCTGCCTTATTCTATACCTTGTTTATCGGATGGATCATCCCTGATGTGGGGATGTATCCACATCGTGGATAACCACCATGTCAATCGTGGTGGTTAATCCAACACCTAAACCTCTTGTATTTGCTCACTACCTTGTGAGAAGCATATGGGAACACAACATTAAGGCCCAATTGTGGCTAAATCACATAAGCAAGAAACTGGTAAATCACATAAGCAATAGGGGAACCAGGCAGGGTACCCTATCTCCCCTGCCTATTTTTGCTAGTTATGGAAAGGTTGACAAGGTATGTGAACCGGGAAGTTGATAAGGGGAAACTGTAACCAGTCAAACTAGGAAGCCAACATCACCATTCCTCTTATGCAGATGATGCCTTATTCTTCATCAAAGACTGTAAAACCCCATATAAAAAAAAAAAATCTGTTTGGACCCGGGCCGGGTCGGGTCCGGACCCGACCCGGGCCCCCCTTTTTATTTTAGGGTTTTCAAAAGTAAAAACCTGAGCAGTCGGGCGCCGCAACCCCCCCCTTCTCCCCCTTCGTTCTGGGCTGGATATGGAAACCCATCGAGGGTTTCCCCTTTCGGGTGCCCCCTGCGACTTTAAGAGAAAGGATGGAGGGTGAGGGGGGATCACGCCTCCCTCTTCTCTTCTCCTCCCTCTCGCAGCCCTCGCCCCCCTTCCACGCCGGTCTCCTCCCTGCTGCGCACATCCCCGACGCCGGCCACCGCCTCCCACGTTAGTACTCTTCTCTTCTCCTCCCTCTTCTCCTCCTCACCCCCTCCCTGTCACCTCGCCGGGAGGCCGGCAGGCAGCTCACAGCCACTGCCGCAGCCTCCCACCGCCTCCCTGTGTCGCCAGGGCCCCGACAGGTGGCCTACGTAGCCCCTGTCGTCCCCGTCTCCCTCTGCGATTCACCGGAGTGCCGGCAGGGGACCGGTGGCCCCTGCGGCACCCCTTTTTGCTGCCACCTTGTGGCTTTCGGCAGGGGCTGGCCCCCTGCCGTCTGGTGCTGTCGGCAGGGGTGGCCCCTTGCCGACCTGTGTTGTCGGCAGGGGCTCAGCCCCTGCCACATCGTGCTGTCGGCAGGGGTTGGCCCCTGCCGACCTGTGCTTTCGGCAGGGGCTGGGCCCCCCTGCCGTCTGGTGCTGTCGGCAGGGGTGGCCCTTGCCGACCTGTGTTGTCGGCAGGGGCTCAGCCCCTGCAACTTCGTGCTGACGGCAGGGGTTGGCCCCTGCCGACCGGTGCTTTCGGCAGGGGCTGGCCTCCTGCCATCCATATGCTTCTGGCAGGGGTTGGCCCCTGCCATCCTTATGCTTCCGGCAGGGGCTGGCCCCCTGCCATCCATTGCTTCCGGCAGGGGCTGGCCCCCTGCCATCCTTATGCTTCCGGCAGGGGCTGGCCCCCTGCCATCCATTGCTTCCGGCAGGGGCTGGCCCCCTGCCATCCATTGCTGTCGGCAGGGGCTCAGCCCCTGCCACTGTGTGCCATTGGCAGGGGCTCAGCCCCTGCCACTTGGTGGCTGTCGACAGGGGTTGGCCCCCTGCCGCTACGCTATGTTTAGGCAGGGGCTTGTTCCCCCGCCGCTTGTCTGTTTTCGGCCAGCAGGGGCACACCTCTGCTGCCTCTCTTTTCCTATAGGCAGGTTTGTCTTTCTTTTTGCTCAGCATGATAATTAACGTAGCACTGTTGCAGACCTCGCATCGGACCCCTCGCTCTGGCTCCGCGGCCCGAGCCTCGTATCATCTACACGCGTAGACGCACGCAGCTGCACGACATCCCGAGGTAGGGGAAAGTCGCACGAATAGTGTGTATGAACAAAATGAAATAAGACTTCTGAGATAGAATAATTATTTTGCATATTTGCGACTCTGAAGAAATATTTGTTGATCCATGTTTTACGCTTTGTGATTCTTTTATTTCATAATATAAATCCTCTAGGTAGACTCATTCTAGAAAGAATCAAGTAGTTTACTTGTCATGCCTGTTTACGTGTACGAGTGCTTAACTCATAATTGTCTATTATGCATGCTTATTCCTTTGAAACTGCATACTTGAGAAAGACTTTGTGAAGAGATTCAAAACCACTGCAATTGCCATTATAACCGAACCTTAAGGCAGGTACAATATGAAATTTATGTAAGATCATGGAGTGTATTAAAGTATGAAATTTACACTTTATTGGTTTTGAGGTGATAATATCGGCCTCCACAAGCCAATTGCTCAGAAAAACAAAACATGTCATGTAGGAAACAAAAGAATCATAAACCATTATGTTGCCCTCTCATCGTAGTTGTACCTCTAGGAAGGTACGATCGTACTTTTGGACAAATACGTCCCATGTGGGTTACGATGGTGGGATGATGAGGTGGTGGCAACCTCGATGAATGCTATTAGCAAAATGCTGAGATCACATAAAATGGTGACCATTTCGCCTTCACAGGCAAGATGCTTGAGTGGGTCTAATGGACCAGAGCATGTAGGATGGGACGGCGGTTAAGAAACCCCCGTCGTACCCATCCGATCTTCACGGTTCATCAAGGGAGAGGATGGATGGTACAACGACTCCGATGGACAGGTTGTTAACAACCACCCCACGAGCAAAAGACTCGGTTTTCCCCAGTCATCGGAGTTAGGGGAATTGGGATTACCATAAATTATCCTAGGTGGTAATTCCCAGGCACTTCTGCAGAAGTTGGATGCATCCATGGGCCACGAATGCCTTTAGGGATTTACTCTCTTGGTCACTGACCGTCCCCTTAGGAGCGGACTCAGTCAGCCATCCGGGTTAATGAAAACACCTGACATAATAAACCCCCGGATCGGTCTCGGCTGTTTCTACGTTTCGCGTCTGTGCGTACCCACAGGCCAGTTAATATCAGAACTTAAAGAATATATTCAGGAATAGATATAGATGACTGAGACTTACACTGCTTCTCTTTGCACTTATTACATTTGCTAGAATAGACTACAACTGCTTTAATTGCTTAAATATCATAACTTCTTATCTCATGAATGTCCTGTTTTATTTTCATTCTACTTATTTGTTCGTGCACCTACTGGTTTGTTATGAAGCTGACCCATTTCATGGGCAGGTGAGGAGTAGGACTTCACTGGCGGCCGATGGCGTGGTGCAACATGGATCAAGATTCATTTTCTTTCTGTTGGCGGCTTGGCTCTGGGACTTTTTGGAGTTTTTCTTAGATTTATGAAACTTTGGAATAAAAGGCTCATTTTGTAATAAACTGCAGATTTTAATCGATTGCCTTATTTCTTAAATTTCTTTAAGATGTTGTACATGTGAATGATGGTTATTCAGCTAACGTACCCAGGATTGTTGACTTGTGTTCCTTTCTAAATGTCTTCCGCTGTTGTTTTTAAATATTAAACTTTAAATCTTTGAAAGGTTTTTTCGATAAGGTTTTCGAAATCACAAGTCAAAATTTTGGGGCGTTACAACTTGGTATCAGAGCCAGATCAGAAAGAAGTGAATCTTGACTATTGAGCATCCCATCGCGCTGTAAGTAAATCTTTGATATTTCATAGCATGTTTAGACTAAATTATATTCTTGTTTTATTCGTAGTACCGTTGGATATATGGATCCAGTTACTGGTTCTAATGGTATTCGCGGTAGGAGCACGCGTAGTGTACGTGGCCGTTCTGTAAGGGGGAGGGGCGGACGTGAGATGTTCGGGGCTGGTTACTGGGCTAACCGCCCTCCTCTACCCATTTTTATGGATGAGCAAGGCTTCGCACTACCGATCGCCTACCAGATACCCTTGGCAGCAGCGTGGGCTGAAGTGCATGCTCGAGAAGGTGGTTTCGCGCCTTCACACATTCAGGTGCACCATTAGACACCACAGGAGTCATCGGGAGATTTTGTTCCCCCTGAGTTAGCAGAGGAGTGTGGTTTCTGCAGAGAAACAGGCCACACCATGGATGCTTGCTTCCACAAGGCTGAGCATGACGACAAGATCGCAATTTTGACTGCCGGTGAGCAACCGCCACCTCCGGCAGACCCAGTGGGCGGTGTATCACCCACATATACACCTGCGACGGATTCTTCAGATTATAGTCTTGGCTCACCGGAATATACTCCGGCGACGCCTCTTTACGGGCAGGAGCCCTCCTACGATGAGCCACTTCCCTTCACCCTTAAGCGCAGATTCCGGCGCACAGGCAATAGAAGGGAATATCTTAGGAAGTATTCTAGTCGTCCCTAAGGGGAGGTAGCACGCACCCAGTTTTGTTGGAGTCTGTGAACTCGTTTATAACTGCGGAATATAACTTTTGCTTATGTACCAGCACAGCTGGATTCTAAATATTTGACTCTCGGAATAAAGATTTATGTTTTTGCCTTTGCTTTTATACTTATGCCTACTTGTACGTCTTCAGTATTTTTGACTTTAATCTTAGTTGCTTTTTAAGGATGGCGGGAAACTCAAGCCACAACATGGCCGATGAGTTGCGTGAACAGAGGGGATTCATGATGGATACCCTCAACTCCTTAGCTGAGGCGATTCGTAACCAGGGTCGCCCCCATCAGGATCCGGGTTCCCTTGCTGGGAATGCACCAACCGCCACATATGAAAAATTTCTGAAGCTGGACCCTCCTACTTTCTCTGGCAAGGTTGATCCTGACTTGGCGGAGAGTTGGGTTAAAGAGGTGGAACGGGTGTTCCAAGTGTTGTCCGTTCCTGAGGATAAGAAGACAATGTTCGGGTCCTTTCGTTTGAAGGACGACGCTCGCGAATGGTGGGACACTACGCGGGAGGTGCAGTTTCTGGGTGCTGAGGTGATTCCGTGGGAGGCCTTCCGAAGGGTTTTTCTCGGAAACTATTTCCCTCCTCATGCGAGGGAAAAGAAGAAGGTGGAATTTTTGGAACTGTGCCAAGGCAGCTTAAGTTTGAACGAATATATCACCAAATTTCAACGATTGGAGCGCTATTGTCCTCACCTATTCGAGGATGATCATGAGCGGGTCGGGAAGTTTATTCGCGGACTGAAGGAAGGACTCAGGCATAGGGTTCTCACCAGTATGCCCGCGACTTTTTCTGTGACAGTAGCAGCAGCCACCCTACTGAACGAGGATTGGGAGCGTTCAAAAAGTGTGCAAGCCAAGAAGTCAACCGCGTCAGGTGGCGAGCAGAAGAAGACATTTTCCGGTGGCCCAAAGCAACGACCACCTTTTCCAGTGAAGACTGAAGCAGGGAAGAAATAGTTTCCTCCAGCAAAACGCCAGCGACAACAGGGCCCTCCACCACCCAGGCAACCATCGAGTGATAACTGCCCCAGGTGCAAGAGGCCTCATGTGGGACAATCTTGTCCGCGGGACACTGGCGGATGCCTGTACTGTGGCAAGATGGGCCATTTCATACGCGACTGCCGAAAGAAAGCAGCAGATGACCTCAAGCGAACCGGCAACGTATCTCAGCCTCCTCGACCACCTCATCAGCAACAACAACGAACACAACCAAGCAGTGGCAGAGAGCCGGGTCGAGTTTATGCAGCCTTGGTCGATCAATTGACCAAAGGAGATCTCGTTCAAGGTACCATTCTTGTTGCTGATCAAGCAGCTTTTGCACTCTTTGATTGTGGTGCCACACATTCGTTTGTTTCAGAAAAATTCGTAAAACAATTGCATATAACGGTAAAAATGCTTGATAATGCATTAGACGTGTATAACCCCGTTGGGAAGAACACGGTTTGCACCACTTTCATACCTGAATTGGACGTAGTTGTGGCAGAGCGGCACTTGCCTACTTGTGCTATCCTGCTGGAGATGACTGAATTTGACGTCATCCTAGGCATGGATTGGTTGCACAAGTATTATGCCAAGATCTTTTGCCATGATGGCAAGATCGTTTTATCACCTCCAGGCTCTTCGAGAGTAGAATTCAGAATTCCCAGACCTGTTCGAGCAAGCCGGATGATCTCGGCGCTTAAGGTGCAGAACTTTTTGCGGAAGGGATGCACTGCCTTTTTGGTTAGTGTTATCCAGTCAGATCCAATGCCTATTCCCATCGGTGAGCTGGATGTTGTTCGCGATTATCCCGACGTTTTTCCTAAAGAGCTGTCGGGACTTCCCCCGTCTCGTGAGGTGGAATTCAATATTGAATTGCTACCAGGTACGACACCAATCTCCAAAGCACCCTACAGGATGGCGCCAGCTGAGCTTAAGGAGCTGAAGAAGCAGTTGCAGGAGTTGTTGGATCAGGGATTCATTCGCCCCAGCGTTTCTCCTTGGGGAGCTCCTGTGCTCTTCGTGAAGAAGAAGGACGGGACCTTGCGGTTGTGTATCGACTATCGAATGCTCAACCAGGCCACAATAAAAAACAAGTACCCATTGCCGCGTATCGAAGACTTGTTCGATCAGTTGCAGAAGGCCAAGGTTTTCTCGAAAATCGATCTTAGGTCTGGATATCATCAGCTCAGAATTAGGAATGAGGATATTTCTAAGACGGCCTTTCGGACGAGATACGGACATTACGAGTTCACAGTCATGCTGTTCGGACTGACGAATGCCCCCGCAGCTTTCATGGACTTGATGAATAGGGTGTTTAAGCCATTTCTGGACACCTTCGTGATCGTGTTCATCGACGACATCTTGGTGTACTCAGAAAGTCGAGAGCAACATCGAGAGCACCTAACCGTTGTGTTAGAAACCTTGAAAAAGGAACAGTTGTATGCCAAGTTCTCTAAATGTGAATTCTGGCTCGAGGAAGTCATGTTTCTGGGACACGTTATTTCTAAAGAAGGAGTGTCTGTGGACCCTGCAAAGGTGGAGGCTGTACTTGGTTGGCAGCAACCAAAGAACGCGCGTGATATCAGAAGTTTCCTTGGACTAGAGGGTTACTACAGAAGATTCGTTCAGGATTTTTCTAAAATTGCGTTACCCCTGACAAAGTTACTGAAGAAAGAGGCTAAATTCTTATGGGACGAGAAGTGCGAGGCGAGTTTTCAATTATTGAATGAGTGACTTACCAGTGCTCCTATTTTGACCTTACCTTCTGGTAAGGGCGGATTTGTGATTTATACCGATGCCTCTGGGTCAGGCCTAGGGGCTGTGCTGATGCAGAATGGGAAGGTGATCGCTTACGCTTCTCGGCAACTTAAAATTCACGAGAAGAACTACCCAACTCACGATTTAGAGTTAGCGGCAGTGGTGTTCGCACTGAAGATATAGAGACATTACTTGTATGGGGAGCAGTTTGAAGCATTCACCGATCATAAGAGCCTTAAGTACCTATTTTCGCAGAAGGAATTGAACATGAGACAACGACGTTGGCTTGAATTCCTCAAGGATTACGACTTCACCCTCTCCTACCACCCAGGAAAGGCGAACGTCGTGGCTGACGCTCTCAGCCGCAAAGCACCGGAAGTTTCGATTAATGCCTTATTCGCTGGATGGAGGTTGGTCGAAGACCTAGCCTCTTGGGAACCTTTCGCAATCACTCAAGGTTCAATCGGTTATCCCACCTTGTTGCTCAACCTGAGCTACTTGCGAGGATCATCAATGGACAAAAAACGGATGCACGCTACGAGAAGTTGAAGGCTCAAGCGGTATTGGCAGATACACCTTTTCGTCTGAAGGAGGATGGAAGTATATGGTTGAGGGAGCGCCTTTGGGTTCCTGACGACCCGATTCTTCGAGATGAAATTTTGGCAGAGGCCCACAAGTCTAGATACACCATTCACCCGGGTAGCACGAAGATGTTCAAGGACCTACAATGCAGTTATTGGTGGAGCGGTATGAAGCGAGACGTGGCTGAGTATGTCTCGAAGTGTTTAACGTGTCAGCAAATCAAGATCGAGCACCAGAGACCCGGTGGGGTCATGCAGCAGATAGAGATCCCTCTATGGAAGTGGGAGGATGTTACCATGGACTTCATAGTCGGTCTACCGAGGACGCGGAGGAAGCATGATGCGATTTGGGTGATAGTCGATAGACTCACCAAGTCTGCTCACTTCCTACCTATCCGTCTCAACCAATCGTTGGATAGTCTCGCTGATCTCTATGTTAGAGAGATTGTGAGATTGCACGGTGTTCCAGTCTCAATTATCTCCGATCGTGATCCTAGATTCACTTCAAGGTTTTGGGGACAACTTCAGTTGGCGTTGGGCACAAAGTTAAAGTTTAGTACTGCGTTTCACCCTCAGACGGACGGGCAGTCGAAGCGTACGATTCAAACCTTGGAAGACATGCTTCGAGCCTGTATGATGTACTGGAAGGGAGAGTGGGATTCCCACATCAGTTTGGCGGAGTTCGCGTATAACAACAGCTATCATGCGAGCATCGGGATGGCCCCATACGAAGCTTTGTATGGGAGGCCATGTCGATCGCCTGTTTACTGGGACGAGGTTGGCGAGCGAAAATTGGAGGCACCTATAGTCTTGCAACACTATACTCAACAAGTGCAGATGATTCGAGAACGACTCCGTACCGCTCAGAGTCGGCAGAAAAGCTATGCAGATAGACGCCGACGAGAGCTTGTCTTCGATATTGGCGAGATGGTTTTTGTTAAGGTATCTCCGACGAAGAGCGTATTTCGGTTCGGGAAGAAGGGAAAGCTGAGTCCTAGATACGTCAGACCGTTCGAAATCCTGGAGCGGATTGGAGAAGCAGCTTATCGCGTGGCATTACCTCCGCAGTATGCTCAGATCCATAATGTTTTTCATGTATCCATGTTGAGGAAGTATGTTCACGATCCATCGCACATCATTCATTATGATGATGTGGACATTAGAGGGGACTTGACATTCGAAGAAAGACCAGTGGGGATCGTCGACCGTCGTGACCAAGTGCTTAGATCAAAGACCATTTCCTTTGTAAAGGTTCGGTGGCAACATCATGGAATTGACGAATGTACTTGGGAACCTGAGAACGATATTAGGGAAAAATATCCTGACCTGTATTTTGATTCTTCAAGGTAATAAATATTTTGCGGACGAAATTCTTTTAAGAGGGGTAGGATGTAAAACCCCATATAAAAAAAAATCTGTTTGGACCCGGGCCGGGTCGGGTCCGGACCCGACCCGGGCCCCCCTTTTTATTTTAGGGTTTTCAAAAGTAAAAACCTGAGCAGTCGGGCGCCGCAACCCCCCCCCCTTCTCCCCCTTCGTTCTGGGCTGGATATGGAAACCCATCGAGGGTTTCCCCTTTCGGGTGCCCCCTGCGACTTTAAGAGAAAGGATGGAGGGCGAGGGGGGATCACGCCTCCCTCTTCTCTTCTCCTCCCTCTCGCAGCCCTCGCCCCCCTTCCACGCCGGTCTCCTCCCTGCTGCGCACATCGCCGACGCCGGCCACCGCCTCCCACGTTAGTACTCTTCTCTTCTCCTCCCTCTTCTCCTCCTCACCCCCTCCCTGTCACCTCGCCGGGAGGCCGGCAGGCGGCTCACAGCCACTGCCGCGGCCTCCCACCGCCTCCCTGTGTCGCCAGAGCCCCGACAGGTGGCCTACGCAGCCCCTGTCGTCCCCGTCTCCCTCTGCGATTCGCCGGAGTGCCGACAGGGGACCGGTGGCCCCTGCGGCACCCCTTTTTGCTGCCACCTTGTGGCTTTCTGCAGGGGCTGGCCCCCTGCCGTCTGGTGCTGTCGGCAGGGGTGGCCCCTTGCCGACCTGTGTTGTCGGCAGGGGCTCAGCCCCTGCCACATCGTGCTGTCGGCAGGGGTTGGCCCCTGCTGACCTGTGCTTTCGGCAGGGGTTGGGCCCCCCTGTCGTCTGGTGCTGTCGGCAGGGGTGGCCCTTGCCGACCTGTGTTGTCGGCAGGGGCTCAGCCCCTGCCACTTCGTGCGATCGGCAGGGGTGGCCCTTGCCGACCTGTGTTGTCGGCAGGGGTGGTCCTTGCCGACCTGTGTTGTCGGCAGGGGCTCAGCCCCTGCCACTTCGTGCTGACGGCAGGGGTTGGCCCCTACCGACCGGTGCTTTCGGCAGGGGCTGGCCCCCTGCCATCCATGTGCTTCTGGCAGGGGCTGGCCCCCTGCCATCCATTGCTTCCGGCAGGGGCTGGCCCTCTGCCATCCTTATGCTTCCGGCAGGAGCTGGCCCCCTGCCATCCATTGCTTCCTGCAGGGGCTGGCCCCCTGCCATCCATTGCTGTCGGCAGGGGCTCAGCCCCTGCCACTGTGTGCCGTTGGCAGGGGCTCAGCCCCTGCCACTTGGTGGCTGTCGGCAGGGGTTGGCCTCCTGCCACTACGCTATGTTTAGGCAGGGGCTTGTTCCTCCGCCGCTTGTCTGTTTTCGGCCAGCAGGGGCACACCTCTGCTGCCTCTCTTTTCCTATAGGCAGGTTTGTCTTTCTTTTTGCTCCGCATGATAATTAACGTAGCACTGTTGCAGACCTCGCATCGGACCCCTCGCTCTGGCTCCGCGGCCCGAGCCTCGTATCATCTACACGCGTAGACGCACGCAGCTGCATGACATCCCGAGGTAGGGGAAAGTCGCACGAATAGTGTGTATGAACAAAATGAAATAAGACTTCTGAGATAGAATAATTATTTTGCATATTTGCGACTCTGAAGAAATATTTGTTGATCCATGTTTTACTCTTTGTGATTCTTTTATTTCATAATATAAATCCTCTAGGTAGACTCATTCTAGAAAGAATCAAGTAGTTTACTTGTCATGCCTGTTTACGTGTACGAGTGCTTAACTCATAATTGTCTATTATGCATGCTTATTCCTTTGAAACTGCATACTTGAGATAGACTTTGTGAAGAGATTCAAAACCACTGCAATTGCCATTATAACCGAATCTTAAAGCAGGTACAATATGAATTTTATGTAAGATCATGGAGTGTATTGAAGTATGAAATTTACACTTTATTGGTTTTGAGGTGATAATATCGGCCTCCACAAGCCAATTGCTCAAAAAAGCAAAACATGTCATGTAGGAAACAAAAGAATCATAAACCATTATGTTGCCCTCTCATCGTAGTTGTACCTCTAGGAAGGTACGATCGTACTTTTGGACAAATACGTCCCATGTGGGTTACGATGGTGGGATGATGAGGTGGTGGCAACCTCGATGAATGCTATTAGCAAAATGCTGAGATCACATAAAATGGTGACCATTTCGCCTTCACAGGCAAGATGCTTGAGTGGGTCTAATGGACCAGAGCATGTAGGATGGGACGGCGGTTAAGAAACCCCCGTCGTACCCATCCGATCTTCACGGTTCATCAAGGGAGAGGATGGATGATACAAAGACTCCGATGGACAGGTTGTTAACAACCACCCCACGAGCAAAAGACTCGGTTTTCCCCAGTCATCGGAGTTAGGGGAATTGGGATTACCATAAATTATCCTAGGTGGTAATTCCCAGGCACTTCTGCAGAAGTTGGATGCATCCATGGGCCACGAATGCCTTTGGGGATTTACTCTCTTGGTCACTGACCGTCCCCTTAGGAGCGGACTCAGTCAGCCATCCGGGTTAATGAAAACACCTGACATAATAAACCCCCGGATCGGTCTCGGCTGTTTCTACGTTTCGCGTCTGTGCGTACCCACAGGCCAGTTAATATCAGAACTTAAAGAATATATTCAGGAATAGATATAGATGACTGAGACTTACACTGCTTCTCTTTGCACTTATTACATTTGCTAGAATAGACTACAACTGCTTTAATTGCTTAAATATCATAACTTCTTATCTCATGAATGTCCTGTTTTATTTTCATTCTACTTATTTGTTCGTGCACCTACTGGTTTGTTATGAAGCTGACCCATTTCATGAGCAGGTGAGGAGTAGGACTTCACTGGCGGCCGATGGCGTGGTGCAACATGGATCAAGATTCATTTTCTTTCTGTTGGCGGCTTGGCTCTGGGACTTTTTGGAGTTTTTCTTAGATTTATAGAACTTTGGAATAAAAGGCTCATTTTGTAATAAACTGCAGATTTTAATCGATTGCCTTATTTCTTAAATTTCTTTAAGATGTTGTACATGTGAATGATGGTTATTCAGCTAACGTACCCAGGATTGTTGACTTGTGTTCCTTTCTAAATGTCTTCCGCTGTTGTTTTTAAATATTAAACTTTAAATCTTTGAAAGGTTTTTTCGATAAGGTTTTCGAAATCACAAGTCAAAATTTTGGGGCGTTACAAAGACTCCAACTTCTCTAGGGGTTCATTCAAGCTATGGGCAATTTTGAAAAGGCGTCAGGCCTACAAATCTATAAAGAAAAGTCTATCCTTATCTCCTTCAATCTATCGCATAAGAGGGAAGAAGAGATAGCAAGAACATATGGTTGGAAAGCAAATAAATTCTCAATCTCCTATCTAGGTCTTCCTCTTTTTACGGGCAGACTAAAGTAATCTTTTTGTGAACCCATGTTGTCAAAGTTGATAGACTTGACTCTTGGTTTGGCAAGCAGTTGTCAATGGCGGGTCAGATCATCCTTATTAAATAAATTCTCCAGTCTGTCCCATCTTACAGGCTAGCTGCATTTGCCTTACTTGCTTCCATCACTTTCATATTGAAAAAATACATATGCAGATTTTTGTGGGATGGTTCGTCTGATTCCCGACATCCTTATCTTATTGATTGGAGTGTTATGTGTTGCTCGAAAGAAGAAGGTGGTATGGGGCTTCGTAAGATGAGTGATTTTAATAGTCCATTCCTAGCCAAAACAGCATGGAAAGTGGTGCAGAACCTCTCATCCCCATGGGTGCGATTAGTCAAAGAAAAATATTTAAAACATAAAGCTCTATGGACCCCTCTTCTTCAAAACAAAGGCTCACATAGATGGAAGAACATCAAATGAGGTGCCAATAGCATTCAGGATCACCTCCGATGGAGCATAAGAGTGGGAGATCAAGCGGAGTTTTGGTTTGATCTTTGGTGTAGTCAAGGTATTTTGATTCACCATTTGCCTTCTAGCTCCAGCAAAGTGCTCTACAATAACATTCGGCATATTAAATTTCGGGACTGCATTGTCTCGTCCATAAGCCTCAAATGCGTCTATAGGAGTTTTGTGTTGGCCATTCCATGATTTGTCATAGACGCAGTGAACTCTCAAAATTGGGATCCAAACAAGGAAGACTATTTAAGCTGGCTTCCAAGTCAGATTTTTTTGATCAAAGCAGTATAGAATGTGATTCAGTCTTGCCATCAGAAGCTCTTGATTATGCAGCTTATATGGACCAAACTCTATCACCCTCATGTTGTTTTGACTCTCAGATGAGCTATTGACAGCAGACTGATGACACAAGATCATCTACATGACTGGGGCATTATCTTTCCAATAGATGCTCCCTATGTGTTGCAGGCAGTGAAGATGTTGACCACCTGTTTCTAAGGTGCAAGTTCAGCAGAGGAATGTGGTCTCAAGTGGCAGAGATGTTTTGAATTAGATGTTCCCCTATTGGTAATATCAGAGATTGTCTCGTGTTATGGTGCAATGTCAATAGTTGGCAAATGTGAAAAGTATTGTTGGGAAAGGATTTTTCAGATCTTAGTCTAATTCACATGGATCTATTGAAATCAGGTCATCTTCAATAACAAAGCACCTAATATGGTGAGTTATCAGACGGAAGGCAAAATCACTGTTAGAGAACAAGTTCTGCATGTTCTTCACAACCAGTCCCACTGCTTCTCAGTGACGCAAACTATCAACATGGCTCCCTCCCAGGCCGAGCTGGTTATAAGTCAATTGATGTGGATTATATCACAACCAATAGCATTTTGGATTCTCTATCAGGGATAATTTTGGTTGATTCCTTTTGGCTGAATACTTCTCCATAAAAGCCTCTCTAGAGTGCAGCGAGTGGTGTGGATGGATACATTTTCTTGAGAGGCTGGACCAAAACTCTAATATCAACATAAATTCAAGCAGAGTGGACATAGTGTCCATTGTTATAAACTTTACTGAGGGACAGCAAAGCTCAGGTACCATGCTTGCCCAACTGTGGGACACTTTTTATAGATTTAACAGACTTACAATGTCTAAAGTAGGAAATGCATCAAATAGTATAGAATTTTTTTTGGCTAGATTAGCTAGGGGTTATCCACAAGTCATGGAAGGATCACCCCTCGGACTAGTCCCCTTTGAAGGGCACTGTATAGTCTTTTTTATAATTAGCTCATTTTGTGATTAATACAACTCTGATAGAGGTCTGCCTAACCCCAACTTGCCTTATTAAAAAAAAAGGGTAGGGTTGAGAAGATGAGAAACGAGAAGAGCTGCTTGCATTTTGGTTTGTAAAGAGTTGTTCAAAGTCAAAAATAGGCTTGAGAAGCCAAATATGAACAATAGGTGTTAAGCTCAGTTCGTCTGGTAAGGGAAATCATTTGAGCAATTTAGGTGGTCATGTGAGCGATTTTGAGTCGAGTTTGACCCGATAATTATCGGGTCGGGTTTTTGGTTGTTTAAATCCATTTTAAGGGTTTTGCTTTTTTTCTTCAATTGGCATAATATATGATGACTATTAGGGCTTGGGATTTTGATTCCCCAATTTACCAGGCTTTAGTATTATGCATGACTCCATGAATAATGAGTGGTTGATTTTAGTTAGAATCACTACAAGGATGAGGGTCAATAGCAACGACTCTTTTTCAACAAGAAAAAATCTTGCCGCTATTGATAAAGTAATAACAAAGAGATTTTTGTCTCCGTTAATTGATAGGCAATAGCAGGGATATAAATATTTCGCCGTTATTACTCTACTACGATCATAAATCTCACCACTATTAGATTTATCAATAATGACAAGCTAGATATCCCCTAGAATGCCTTGTCCTTGCATACATCTCATCATTAAAGACATATATAATAGTGAGATTCTCTAGCCATTAGATATTGTTGTTAAAATACTTTAACGGTTATATTTAATGGCCAAAAGATCTCGCTATTATAGATCAATAACAATAAGATTTGGCTCTCGCTATTATAGAGTTTTATTATATAACAACGACAATTATGTCACCATTATAGAGTGCCATTTTTATATTTCTCTCTCTCTCTCTCTCTCTCGCTAAAGAAGAGTGCATGAATGGCCTTATGGGGCTCTCTCTAGACCTCTTTTCTTCTTCTTCTTTATTTATATGTTTATTGGTTGTTGAAGTTGTCCACTACTTCTTTCATATCCTCTTGTCTCATCTAGTCTATCAGCAAGATGTCTGCCACCATCGACGTTGGAAGAGTTGCCAGAGAGGTGAAGGCCAATAACTTTTGCTTCTTCTCTTGTGAGATCGGGGTGATTTCTATCATGATTTTTGTTTTTTTTTTCAGGATTTTTGTGGACATTAGGAGCTTTGTTTTCCTTTTTTTTGTATTTTTCCCATTTTCTGTTTACTTTGTTGAGCTATAATTTTTCTTGATTTTCACTGATATTGTGATAATTTTTGCTATGAGTATCCACATTTCCCCCCACATTTTAGGAAATTTTGAGGTTTAGGGTTTAGAGTCATGATATATATCCATAATTTAGCCTAAACATAAACAATGCATAAACATAAACAAGGTTTGTTACATCTTCACATTCCCAATGTGATTTCTATCCAAAATTGCGCGGAGATGGGGGGATCAAACAACCCTTCAACATCCTTTAATTGTTTGTGATAATGGAATCACTCTTAAAAATACTGGTATTTTGTTATTATATAGTTAATTTTTTAGGTTAAAAACTATATTATATTATTTTTAAAATATATATTTAAATTGTTATTCACTGTATTATATAGTCAATTTAGTCCCTCCAATGTGCTATAAATACACATGCCTCTTCCCAAGTCATTGACAAATCCCCATCTTTCTCTTTTGTCTCTCTTTAGTCTTTTGCTTTCTCTCACAATGTCCCATGATGGGGCTTAGGACTCTTATCTGAGTAGCAACATTCCCCACTGTTGTTTTCTTCTTCATTCATCTCATTCTGGTTGGTGCTGCATTGGTTGACCTTGATGGTAATGTTCATTTTCACTATATATGTTTTCTTCTTCTCTATTATCACTTTCTCTTAAACTTATCTCAATATTGTGTTCTTGCTTTTCTTTGTTTTTGGTGAGTTATATGGCTAAGAATTTTCAAAGATTTGGGGGCCTATTCATCATGGTTTATGTGGATTTTGAATCTTTTTTCAGTTTTGATGTTTATGTGGTACCCTTTTAAAATGTTGAGGTTTTTGTGAGTCCAGTCATTGTGGGTTTATGGGTTTTAGGTCTAAATTAGAAAGTATAGCTTCTATGGTACTCTTGTGCAATGTTGAAGCTTAGGGTCTCTCTTAGTAGTTTTGGATGCTTTTGTAGTATTGTTGTCTATATGGGTCTCTTTTTTGTTTTTTTTTTATTCAGATTCACTAGTTTACTTGCTTTTGTGAAGTATAAAGATGTTAGATTCTAGTTTTATTCCTTTTTATTCAGATTCGCTAGTCTACTTGTTTATGTGAAGTATGATGATGTTAGATTCTAGTTTTGTTTCTAGTAGAGATGACATCTTTGTTTTTTGTTTGAATAGCACCTTTTCCTTTTCTCACATTTTTCAATTTTTATTGTTGTTAGATTTCTTTTAGTTTTAGTGGGTTTTATTAGTGAAAGATAATGTAGGTATGAAATTAACATATGTCAATATATTCATGACGAGGATGTGGGCGTTCTTCCTCTCGCAGGATCTGTTCACCACCTGGTAGCCAAGGTGAACACCTACACGGGATCGACTTCATATCACAGGTGGGTGATACTTCAATGGAGGAAGAGGTACCCCCCACACACCACATGTCACTACAGCTCTAGAGCAGTTCACGATGGTCTCAAGTACATATTTCAATAATTCTTTAGTATAATTAATAACTTTTTACTGTCATTCCTATTAATATTTATATATTACTACAAATTAGCAAATATAGATTCTTTTCAGTGCAACCGTGGAAGAAAAAATGCATAGATCACAATAAGCAAATCAGACAACGAAAGACTTCAGTAACTATCAAGCCAGGAATGCAAGGAGTTGTGGGTGAAGGCTCCTCCACGTTCTCTAGGAGGCTATCACGCATCATTAGAGAGTGAGTCATACTCACTCATAACTCGAATATAAAGGTCTCAGATAATGAAAAGATGGTGTTGTGTGAGATAGTTTATGTAACTATATTGTCTAACTATATTTTGATAAACAAATTAATTCATAAAAGAGTGTTACTAACTATATTTTGATAATTTGGTGTAGGATGAGTTTAATTTAGACAAAGATATACTTGAATATCAAGTGTGCATAGAGAAGCAACTTGCACTATCATACTCAAGGATTTGAGAAGGTTTCCATAAGTATTACCAGATGTTTGAAAACCATGATGTAGCAAAACAACATCCTCCTAAGGGATGTGACTCTGGAGTGTGAAAACTGATTTACAAGTTTTTTACCAGATACTATTGGACAATAAATATTGGATATATATTTATAAGTAAATAAATGTCCAAAATTTTAGATTTACATATACTAATTGATATTTCTTTGGTTAACAATGGGCATTAAAGAAAAATTCAGTGAATAGAGCAAAATAGATGGTCCTATATACTAGTGGATCATCTTCGTACCTTTAGAGGTATCATACGAGGATAAGTTTCTTATTTCATAAGTTTATTTTTTTTATATATTATAGTGCTAAATATGTTTGACTTAATAAATTCTTAACTTGTTATTTGCAGACTAAAATAGATGAGCAAAAATCGACGATGAGTGCATTCTACAAAGAGATGTACACACATTAAGATTGCAAGACATTTATCGATAGCGAAACAGAAAACATCTTTGTAAGTAACTCACACTTTGTAGTGACACATTTATTCATTTTTTTTTATACATTATCATTAGCTACTAATAACCAATTATTAACAACATGCAAATGAAGTTGTAATCTGTGAAGATTAAAAGTTTAACATCTTCTTCACAAGGAGATTCATCCATGATGCAGCGAGACGCCATTAACAAGGTCCTCGGGGAGAGGTATGGGCATGTGAAGGAGATGGGTGCATTTGTTATTCCATCCAAACCATCCTTATACAGCCAGGTCTAAGTTTTAGATTTATCTTTTGAGCTAGATAGCCTATAACAATGAGAATAATACCTCGTTGTTATAACCTATAAGTAGCCTATAACGTCGAGGTAGGGATCCTATCGTTATATCCTATTTCGTCATTAAAAGAACCTTGCCATTAAAGATTGTGATGCCGTTATTAGTATTCCTAGTTTCAACGAAATTTTTCGCTAGTGTTGGTTCACTATTTAACATCGAGTTATAAATGTCACCGTTATTACTCAACAAAGGCCAACTTTTTTGGTGACTTATTGGCAAAAATTCTCAATGTTATAGGCCTACAATGGCGAGAAATAGGGCAATAACATCGAGATATATCGCTTCTATTAACCTGCATCCTTGTAGTGAATATTAAAGGTTTTGTTTGAATTTTTTTAAACATATTGTTAGTATAATTTATTAACAATTATCTTTTCATTTTTATTGTGTGCTTATGTTTAAGGGTCTCAATAGGTTGGATCTAGTTTGGACCTAGATGGGTCAGAACTTAGATTTGGCTTTGAGGTGCTGGTATAGAGTTTGGACCTGAGTTCAATGGATACACTATAAGAAAAACTACATTGAGTCCTGGAAGGATTATATGAACTAGCAAAATAATATTTTTTATCTTTTTTACATTGAAAAACCATGGGTCTTAACTGAAACTTGTGTCAGATCTGGGTTTGGTATGAAATTTCATAAACTATAGCTGACTCTATATACTAATCAGATCCAACCCAGATTCTAATCAGATCTCCTTTGTCACCAATCCCTGACTCTATAGGGTTCGACATTGGACGGGTTCGAGTCAAACTCAACTTATTGACGGCCTTACTTGTGCCCAGTCTAATTTAGATTTTTGACTCTGCCCTAATATATATATATATATATATATATATATATATATATATAATGTCATGCTAAATAAATTACGATAGATAAACACATCTATCAATTCATGTAGAGCAAAGAATACCTGCAACTATGGCTTTGAAGCGTCTTAACAGTGTATGTGTGCTTGCACACGTGCATATTTGGCAATATATAATATAGTTGAGATCTCATGATGCAAATTGTTTTAACTTAATTTGACATTATAAATGTATTCAACATATTCAATTTGTTACAATCAAAATCCAAATCCAATTTTTAAAATGCAAATTCAAATAACATATCAAAATTCACATTAAATTATATTCAAGTTAAACCAAATGCTAAATGCAAAGTCACACTTAATTAAATTCAAATTCAAATTCAATTCCAAATTCAAATTCAACTAAGATTCAAAATAATGTGTAATTCAAATTCAAATGACATTCAATTAAAGCATAAAATTTATTATTTAATTATTTATTAATTATTAAAGTATCAAGTATTATATCCTTACCTCCTTAAAGAAATTTCATTCTCAAAATTTAGTTAGGGTTACTTACCGAATAATTCCAGATATTTTGCTTTCATTATTTTTTTCAAATCTGTTAAAATTTTGTGGGTTTACATTGTTCCACTCTTAAAAGAATTTCATCCTCGAAATTCGATACACGCATATACTCAATAAATGGGGTATATTTTATTCTCCAATTATTTCTATATTTATGTTCAGTATGTTACCTATGTATAGTTATAACTAACAAGGTTATATTCATCTAATGTGTGATTCAAGGGCTTAATGTTAAATCGTAATTGTTTGGCAAAATTCCCAGGTTATAATTAAATGGGTTACACTACAACCTATCAAACAACTTAACTAGTGACTAACTGGGCACCTAGTACCTGTTCACCTTCTTTTAGTTGATCTGTTGTGATGGTATAAATATGGCATGCCACCCTATTCTAGACTGGTTTTTGATACGGTTGTTGTTGTTGACCTTCCCCAGGTGATCGCTTATCATCGACCTTCTTCATGCAGCAATATTGAATGTAGTGGAATATCTTTTCACAGCAAAGACAGGCACCCATATCCCGAGGGCACTGTTGTCCATCATCAAAATGATTACACTTCCTGCATCATTGATCATGTCCAGTCTGTGGCCTGGTTTCTTCGTGTTGCTTCTGCTTTTTAGCAAGAGGTGTGAACTTTTTTCCACCAGAATCTTTCCTATGAATGTTTCCGTGCTCACTGGACTGCTGGTCGAGTTTATTTAACTAGAACTACTTAAAAGACTTTCAATCTTTCTACAATAATGTGACCATCTTAATGTCTTAGCTTAGGTTATATGGCCTATTGGTCAAGACTCTAGTCCTCAACCCATCTTGTAAAGCATAAACATACTTCTTGACATGAACCTTGTTTGTGGTGTATGTATATAGGTAATACTTCTCCAAATGCCTGGATTTAGTTTTGTACTTCGACATGCTCGATCTACCCTGCTTGAGATTAAGAAATTATTGCATTTTGTGATCCCTAACGAAATGAGGAAAGTAGATGTCCATAAACACCTCTGAGAATTGTGCCCATGTAAGAGCCTACACAACCTTTGGCATATACCAAACCTCTCGTACAACCTCCCACCAACTCTTGGCATCTCCCTTCATATGGTAGGTGCCAAGTGTGACCTGTTGATTCTCGAGGACCTTCAATATCTGGAATATCTCCCCAATTGACTGTACTCACTCTTCTACAACATTAGGATCCTCTTTCTCTGTGAAGGACGAGGGATCCATCTCCATGAAGCATTTGTAGCTCACTCTATGGTTCCCAATATGTTTCTCTCGGTTGTGCCTATTGTCATTGCCTCCGTTATTTGCAAGGTTCTAGTAGGTCTCAGTTAGCATGTTGACAGCTCTCAAGAGAATGTCATTTTGTATGGTCCAACCCTGAGGTTGACGTGCAACCATCTATTTTAGAAAAGAACTTTCATAAGTTCTAGGTCCATTTTGAACTACATACATGTGATGTCCCTATCATCATTTCTAGGTTTTCAATAACAGATAATTTTTTTATCAAACAATAACATCACAATTGCATCAAATAAATAAATTGAAACTTACTCACCTACCAATGTCGAACTGTTGGACATGCCGTGAACTAATATTTTTAATCCACTCTAATACCAAAGTTGTAACTCCCTAAAATTTTAACTCAAAAATGCACAAATTTTTTTTAAGAGCAGAAACATTGTTTAGCTTTGGGTTAAAACCTTAGGCAAGTTATAGGTCTTTCATTTCCCATAAAACTAAATCAAAATCAAATAACATCATTCATTCTTTAAATTAGTTCAGTCTTTCATACACATCAGAGTAATTCAAGTCCAAAATAAATAATAAATGTCTAATTAAAATGAAATCTTGAGAAAGAAAAATGATTGACTCTCGATAACACCACAACATCCCATCATCATAAAGCTTCTCAATCAATACTTACATATTTATAAGTGGGGTAAGACTCATCGAGTCTCAATAGGATACTACAATAGCATAGTGTACATGAATAAAACCAATTATATATAGAACATGCATCCATTCACGCATATCAAATAAATAAGCAGTTGTCTCATTCAGAACATGATATCAGATACAAGTACTTGCCACAACTCCTTCATGCATGGGTGACTTTAACATCTTTTATTTAGGTTTTTCTTACTTAAATGATGTATGAAATGCCTAAACTAAATGCACAAACAATAATTATTTTGATATCCAGAATCTGTGGGTACTAACACAAATCAATGTCTTAGATCAGGACAATAACTCAGGGGGTATATTCAAAATAATGTATGGCTTTATTTTGATCGTGCACCATTCACCAGTGTTGGGTGAGAGACGACCAACGTCTAGAGAGAGCTCCAAATACCTCTAACCTAATATATCAAACTTCACTCATTGAGTTACATATATTCAATTCTCTTATTTTCATGGTGTGAAAGAAGCAACCTTCTATGATTTAAATAAACTTTTCATAGAGCCAAAAGTATTACTTACCCTCTCATTGTAGTATCAATGAAATTAATGTACATGTTTAATCTTTATTTTATTAATTTTATTTTCATGCATGCATAAACACTATTAACCATTTTCAAGGTCACATGCCTCTAATTTGGATATAATCATGCATGATTCCAAACATTAATATTATGCATAAGCATAATCCAATAACATTCATATGCATATTTTATTTTTAACAATGACATATTTCAATATCACACATTGGCATTATTCAAATCATGCATTGACATAATTCATTAACATGTATTGGCATAATTCAATAACATGCATTGACATAACTCAATAACATGCATGGACCTTTAGCATACACATATTTTATCATGTTGCATGCATGCACATCAAATTATAACAGTTGATATAACATCAAATTGTCATAGTAGAAAAAAAATCATGGCACGTAGTGTAGCAATATGCAATACAAATACTACATATACAAAAAATCGGCCAACTCCCTAACATGGGACTGATTGTACAAAATTTACTATTTTTACAACACTTACCTATATTTGTACAGTTTTAGTCTGGGTCCCAAATTTTTATGGGAGATACCTACACGTGTTATCTTTCAAACCACCAAAACCTCATCATTAAATTCATTATAAATTGAAAAATACAACCCAAAAACTGAAATCTGTTTTTCAAACTATATATAATAGGTTCTGTTATAACACGTCTTAGAGATATAATTCACATAAATCAACATGTTGAAACCTTCCTGCAAATCGAGTAGATTTTTGTCTCTCAAATCGAGCTACGCCTGAGTCTAGATTTTTTTTTTTCAAAACATCTGTGTATAGAAGACTCCCAAAATTTTCTATGGTCATAAGGTTCACGGTTTGAGAGTTTAAAGTCTATCTTTGGGATTGATCAAGCCTGTAAACGTGAAACTGAGTATAGCCTTTAATCAACCAACTATATAGTTATTCTAACATGTAAACTAATCAAAATAAAACATTTACACACAGTGATACAAACCATGCATGGTGCATACATGATTTAAAAACATTTATCATAATTACTAATCATGATGAAATAAGAAACCAAATTTTCTAGCATGTATATCACCCTATTTTTACATTTTTCATGTAAATGATTTTAAAGGCATTTTAACTTGAACAAACACAATAACCACATCCAATAAATATTCAGACCTAAACATTCACCAATTTTAGTGCTAAGTATGTTGCAATCACTAAAATAAAAAGTCTAGTTTAATTCATAAACTATCAACATCATCTCAATGTTTTACACAAAGACACTTCTTTTTTTTCTATTTTGCATTAGGCATGCATAATAAATCTCATTTTCACCATGAATCTGATTTTATACATATGTGCACAAGTCATGCATAATTCAATCTTAAACATGCATTTCAACACCCAAAATATTTATTTTCAAAAATCTAGTTGATGGATTTTCTCCAAAACCGATTTACCCAAAATCGTTTTGGAGTCCCATACCACTATGATCCATGTATGATTATTACAGAGGTTTCATTTGAATTGATATACCCTATATAGTCCATATGTAAAATTCATAAACACAAAAATCAATAAGAGCCTCCAAAAATGTTTTTATAAAAGTTTGATCTTACAAAAATTGGTTTTAATCTAAAAATATTTTTGGAGATCCAACTCCTTCAAGATCTATACCAAATCAGTCTTAACCATGTATATGACTGATATAGATATGTATATCTAGTTTTGGAACCTTCAGAGCACGCTTATGCACACATCCATGAGCTAAAGTATCCCTACCTTAAAAATCCAAAAATAAAACCGAGATTTGAATCAACTTGGCGTGTTGGTTGGATCAACTTGTTGGTCCTCCTCCTAAAAGCAGCACCTTCACTTCTAATGGAAGTCTCTCCACACATGAGGAATAAGAACAGAAGAAACAAGAGGGAGAGAGGTCGAATTTTGGGAGAGAGAGTATAGAAAGAGAATTAGAGAAAGAAAATATGGGGGTGTGTAGGGGTCCTTTTTATAGATGTGTTGGGGATTATAAATCCCATTAGGCAAGTTTCAATCCCCTTTCAACTCCCAAAATTCTATAACTTTACTTCCTTTTTTATAAAATCTTAGGCCTAATTGACTTGGTAATGCATTTAGGAAATTTCTAAAATGTCTAGGTTTAGGTCTTATTTAGAATTTAGGCAAGTTTTTTATTCTTTTTGACTTACTTCAAAGTAAAAGCTCTAGCCAAAAAATAGGGGCCCACTAGGGGGGATGTCCCACCCTAGGGATTCACCTTACCAATTTAATTAAATAAAAAAATTTATTGTTAAGTTCATTGCTAATTAGACTAGATTTTAAATTAAGAAACTTAGTTAATTCTTTTGACTTTTTGGTTAAAGTAGAAGTTTTTAGGAATTATAAAAAATATCAAAGTTTAGGAATTGCCAAGTAGGATGGGCCCACATAGGGGGACCTCCCACCGCCTTGGACTCATACTTGCAATTAAATTTGATTAAACACTATTTTCCATTCCATTTAATTTTCCTATTTAAATTCCCATTAATTTCTATATTAGATTCCAAATCCAATTTAGATCAAACTTGATTTAGGTAAATCCACATCAATCCAAATCCAAATTTAATTTCTAAAATCCAAATTCAAATCCCATATCAAAATTCACATTAAATTATATTCAAGTTAAATCAAATGCTAAATGCAAAGTCACACTTAATTAAATTCAATTTCAAATTTAATTCCAAATTTAAATTCAACTAAGATTTAAAATAATGTGTAATTCAAATTTGAATTGATATTCAATTTAATTCTAATTCCACCCAATTAAAGCATAAAATTCATCATTTAATTATTTATTAATTATAAAAAAATCACAAGTATTACATTTTCGCTGCTAATGTGGATCAACGATGACAATTGTGTTTTAATAGAAATAAGGATTTAGTTCCTTTTTTCTGCTCAGGGTATTACCAGTGGTCTTAACCGCCGCTAATGCCCTAGATTTCACCAAATTGAACATGCAAGGCATGTCCAACCCTTGTTCGACGGAGAGTCCATTGCACTACAAGAAAAATGTTAATTAGCGACGGAAATTTGCGACAGATTTTTTCTGTCACAAATTTACGATAGATTAGCTAGAAAAAACTTTTATCCTGAATCCGTCGCTAAGTAGCGACAGATTAGCAATGCAAAAATGTTATCGCTAATCCATCGCTACTTAGCAACGGAATAGCGACTTCAATTTGTCGTCGCTACTTGTCAATAGAAGAAAACAAAGTAGAGATAAATTTAGCGAGGGGGAAATTTTCCCTCGCTAAATTTGTCGCTAATTAGCGAGGGAAAAATTCTCTCGCTAAATCCGTCACTAATTTTTGATTTAAACCGCCCATCAAGAGCGCGAAATTTCCCTCTCCCCGTTCAAAATTTAAACTGACCGAGCGATTTAAACAGACTTATGAAGGAATGATATCGAAGGATGACGACGAGACAGAGAAGACGGTTGCTGGAGGACGGCGATGCCGGAGAGCGCGCCGGTTCACAGAAGACGGCGACAAGGCAGAGCGGCCGGTTGCTGGAGGACGACAATGCCGAAGAGCGCATCGGTTCACGGAGGACGGCGACGAGGCAGACCGTCCGGTTGCTGGAGGACGACGACGCTTGAGAGCGTGCCGGTTCACAGAGGACGGCGACGAGGCAGAGCGTTCGGTTGCTGGAGGACGGCGAATCCGGAGGGCTTGCCGGTTCATAGAGGACGGCGACGAGGCAGAGCATCCAATTGCTGGAGGACGGCAACGCCAGAGAGCGTGCCGATTCACAGAGGACGGCGATGCCGAAGAGAGCACTGGTTCATGGAGGACGGCATTGCAGATATCTAAGGACAGGCAGTCCCTTTGCAATGCCTGTCGGGTGCGGTACAAGTTTGGTTTATTGCTGCCGGAATACCGCTCGACAGGGAGCAAAATTTTTTATTTTTTTTAAATTTAGCGACGGATTAGCGATAGATAATGTCTGTCGCTAATCTATCACAAATTAACGATGGAAGTAACGACAAATAATTTTGGTGCTAATTAGCGAGCAAAAATTTGCGATGGACGATATCCATCGCTAATCCGTCGCCAATCCATCACTAAACAGTTTAGCGACGAATATCGTCCATCGCTAATCCACCATTTTCTTGTAGTGTTGTTACGACCTCTCCTATATATATTTTACATGAACTTTAGAAAGTCATGTCTTCAGTTTGTGTTTCCTTTTTTGGCAACCTTGATACAAACTATTATAGCAAATCTTTTTCTCCTCAATCTCTCTCTTGAGAATATATATTCACTAATTGGTAAGATAATATTTATCCTCCAAATGAATTGATCTACTAGAATATTTTATGCTCTGAATTATTGAATTGATGATTCAATTAATGTTTCTAAGGTGGAAGATAGTATATCTAGATCGGGGGAGACAATGGAGAAATCCTATATGACCTAATATGTCTCACAAGTCACATTATATGTTAAACTAAACTGCATCTTTTTCTCCATTTCTCTGAAAGGGACTTTTGAAATACCAATGAGCATATATATATATATATAGAGAGAGAGAGAGAGAGAGAAAGAGAGAGAGAGAGAGAGAATCTCATATCTTCGAATAGGCTTTCCTTCAAACTGTTTGAATACACGGTGTAACGTCGCATGTCTTTTAAAAAAAAAGACTTTGTTGCGGTCAAGATGGATGCTAAAAGTCCTGAGTGTGCCAAAAAAAAATAGATGTAGCATCATCGTTTGATCGTGCATGATCAATAATGACGTTGTGTCCAAAGTATCTTTAAACACTTTACATGTTTGAAGATACGAGTTACACACTCTCTCTCTCTCTTTATATATATATATATAAAAATATATATATATATATATATATATATATATATATATATATATATATATATATATATATATATAGGTGAATAAAAACCTCCCCAATCAAAATTTTTTGGTATTTTTTCAAAATTTTGACCATACAAAGGTGTTCAAAATGATTGATTTACTATAAATTGATACTTGGATCATGAATTTTAGGTAGAAAAAATGGTATTTGGAGCCTCAAAAATTTATGAAAATGGTATGTGGTCGATTTTGAAACTTATAAAAACTTATTCATACATAAGAATCAAATGCTTCAAGAACCGATTCCTATAAAAACAAGCATATAGATCACATCTGTACTATCAAAATTTAAAAAAAAAACAACAAAAATCTAATAAAACTTTCATTAAGGAGGTTTGAGAGGGTTTTCCATTGGAGAAATTTTCATTTCCCTATATATATTAGTAGAGCGTAGGTGCTTGAACTTTAGGTGCTTGCGATACATGTTTGATGGGTTTTTCTGCTCTTTTAGTATTTTTTTTGCGGTTCTGATCCCATAAATGTATTGAGCATGGTCAATTTACAAGGAATCGACACTTGGATCCTGTGTTTTCGATGAAAAAATAATATGTGGAACCTAAAAAATTTACAAAAAATTTAGACGGTTGATTTGTTGAACCTTATAAAAACCCACCCATGTGTCGGAATCGATCACTTCAAGAGCTGATCCCTATAAAATCAAGTACATAGATTATATTTGTATGGTCAAAATAAAATAAAAAAACAAAAAAAAAACTGAAAAACCCTTAAAACGAGTATCACAAGCACCTAATATTCAAACACTTACGCTCTACTCATTTCTATATTGAGAGAGAGAATGAGGCTGCTAAACACATCTAATGGTTCAAATCTAACATAAAACACTCAAAACTATGATTTTTTGAGGGTCTTAATGAGAATGGTGTTGATAAACGCATCTAATGATTCAGATCTAGCACTGTGATATTCATAGGTTCTTTTATTTTTTTTCAAAAATTCCACCGTGATCTAGATGCTTGGTTTTATAGAAACCGACTCTTGGAATCTTTTAAGGGTTGACAATCAATGGCTTAGAATTTTCATAAATATTCAAGCATAAAAAATCACATTTCTTGATTTACATGCAATGATCCAACAATCGATTTCTGGCAAATAGAGAACGCCAAATGCATCTGCAGGGTTAGATTTGCAAAAAAGCCTATGAAAATCTCGATTCATACCCGTTAGATTTGCAAAAAAAACTATGAAAATCTCGATTCATACCAGCAAACATATTTGATTGGTAAACATGTTATAGTTTCCTTTGAAAGGAAGGGTGTCCTTGGGTGACCTTTAATAATACCTACCAACGTTTTTATTTATGATTTCCTTGTGGTTGGGGAGGGTTCAAACTTTGAAAACAAGGGTGTCATCCATTTTGGTGGACTCCACTTGCGGGATGAGACCGGCGTACACAGGGTGGCCCAACACCAGGCCTCTGCCTAAGGCACTTTGGTGGAGACCGAGTTACCCCGAATCTCATCCCCACCAATTGCAATCATGTTTTTGTTGGTCCTCTAACTTTTCCTTTTGTAGCCTCTCTCTCTCTCAAAAAAAAAAAAACTTTTCTTTTTGTAGCAGGTGAGAGAAAATAAAGTGGCATAAGAGGGGAGGGGCCCAACATAAACCTCACTTGTGTGGAATTCACAGTGCATAAAGTGTCCTCAACTATTGTTTCAAAAAACACACACACATACACATGCATGGACATGAGCCAGCCAGTTTAGTTCAATATGATGGTGATGTCATGAGTGACGTGTCATACACTGTTCTGGTTGGGCTTATGAGAGAGAGAGAGAGAGAGAGAGAGAGAGAGAGAGAGAGAGAGTTGGGCACAGAAAGCATGTGCGCATGCAACCCTGGTTTGCACGTGACAAGAACCAAAAGGTGAAAAGACGAGCTTCAAGGTTTCCTTCAACAGTGGAGAGCCTCTTTCCTGATTCCTCAGCTTCCCACTTTACTTGGTTGTGGGAAATGGATATGTGCATTTTCACGGCAGAGTGGGAGGAAGGGTGCGTCATCAATTTGTGCAACTGAACTACGGTTTGGAACAGACCATAGAGTTTGTCACGTTCAGTGGGTTAGGTTCCACTTGTGACATGTATGGACCTTCTAATCTCTCTCTCTCTCTCTCTCTCTCAGGGTTTTTTCGACAGAGAAAGCTGGGGTTAGGCAGACCCCTACTAGTTATACAACTATACCATTGGGATTCGAACTTCCAGCGTCCCGACACCAATACAAGGTGATGTACACTAACTGCACCTGCCAGACAAGCAGAGCCCCCCATTGGTCTTTCTCCAAGGGTTTTATTAAGACATGGTTCTGACGACCCCAAATCTTCTAATGACGAAGGGTGTTGCGTGTGCACCCCCGGAACATGCATTGTACCTATAGTGCATGTTACGGGGTCTCCACTGAGCGCCGTGTGACACTCAGTGGGGTGTACGGGAGAGCTATACACCGCCATACATCAGCCTGCAGGATGTACAACTCCTCCGTACACTCCACTGAGTGTCATGCGACGCTCAGTGGAGAACCAGGAATACGCATTGTAGCTACAGTGCATGTTTCGGGAGGGGGGGGAACCTATAACCTGCCCACTCTAATGACCTAGCAATTATATATGAGAACCAGATTTTTCTCAATAAATGGTACAAATTAGGTGAATCGGTTGATGGCGCTTGTTTGAATGGCTCCACGAGGCACATGTACATGAAGGAATAGCAGATCAGGTCATATTGTATATAACCGATGATCCGTGACATTCATTCGAATTGGGAAACTATGAAAGTGGGCCCCACTCACATCCCCGTCAAGTGGGATGTGTGGTGGTGATTGAATATAACCCAAGAATGGTTATATGTACAATATGCCCTGACTGCTCTCACACGAAGTTGGTGCAATTTTGTCGAGGCTTGGACAATCACGGATTCCAAGATTCAGGCTTTGACTAGGCAGGACTCGGACAAAGTCTTACTTGACTTGATCAAATTGGTCATGATTGGGACCAAGCTCTGTTTATCTTGGCCTGGCAGCTTCAAGTAGACCTTTATTCTACACTAATTAGGTCAAGTTAATAGAACGGAGTAATGGACTAACCTGATAACGCTTCACATCCCGTGGCTATATTTTGGCTAGTTGCCCAAGTCCATAAACCAACATTGGAGCCAAATGTATTGGGATAATTAGGGATGCACATACGTCAGCTTGAGTGGCTGAATTGTGGATCCCTTCAATAGATTGTGATTCAAATAATAGGATGAGACTCCTGACACCTGAGCGACCATGTTAATAACACCATGATTCATTTTATCGGATCAATGAATGTACGACCATATTTAAATCTGATTTACTATCTAATCTGCCTTGTTAAAGATTCTGACCAAACGTTTTTTGGGCAACCCATTTCTTGTTATTTCAGTTCTCAGTTTATGAGTTTGTAAAAAATTGGACATTTTTTTTCAGATAATCCAAGAGAAAACCCATCCCCTACTGCACATTGGCTGGCATTCCGTTGGTAAAACCTTTGAGGTCTCCCTGCCCACCTGAACGAACACCCAGCATCAACCTTATGGCAAGAGACTCTACTCTTGGGTTTCGAACTTGTGACGTCCCATCAACTTGGTGGCATTCATTCACAAGTTGCCTTTACCAGATGAGTGAAGCTCTTGTGGGCAAAATTGAACTATTTTTCCTTCTCCTACAACTTAAATTTTGTGGTTTTCTTTGGAGTATGTTCACATGCAAAATCTGGCAAACATTAAGGATCCAATGATTGTTACTCTGCAAATTTAAAGCTTGAAGTGGTTTGTTCTTGTGATGGAGAGAGAGAGAGAGAGAGAGATCTGACTTTTAGGAACTACACCTACTGTGCCTTTGCAGATTCATGTTTTAGGTGACGCTAAAGCAACGAAAGTCCAAGCAATGTAGACTGGGCAGATTTCTGAGAAAACCCTCATTGAAAGTGTATAGCTGGACTCATAAAGCAGGTATGGGCCCCACCCACAATGATGGGGTTCCTTTCTCGTATAAATACCAGTACCAAATGTTTCCTTGAAGTTAAATTCACGTTATATACCAAATGTTCATTACAGCTGCACGTGGGGTCCTGTAACAGCCAGCATTTTCATTTGTAGTCTTGGCATATTTGTGCAGATTACAAGCATCGAAAAGACCGATCGACGGCCCAGATCTGTGGTTGTGGAAACCCATCCAAACGCGTTGTTGAATGAGTCCAACCTTCAAGGGCTCTGGCAATGGTCTATATAATTTTTGGATTCAACTCTTGGGATATGTAGACTTGCACATGCATCTTAATTAAAGCTGAGGCACATTAGATAGATTCTCTCTTAGTATTACTACAAGCAAACCCTTCTTTGGGAAGTGTTAAAAGTTTGCTTTTCATGCTTTCTGTGGGCCAAAAGATTGATAACTAGTGCCCTAATATTCACCTATATAACGTGTGACTGTCTTTTTTTAGGCAGACAAAAATAACTTTTGGAAAAAGAAAAAGGACAAGTGATGACTATATTTTTAAGATGGATTAGATATATATAGGAATCCGGGTAACAAATTGCAAACATTGTTCATTTAATTACTTTGTAGTAAAACTCATGAGGTTGTCCTATGTGTTTGGTGCAGTGTGTGTAATTAAGCTTACTGTCAACTATTAGCCTTGACAATCACATACTTATTAGACAGGCATTTAGTTCAAGTTTAAATGAAGACCAAAGAATATAGCATAGCATAAAATTTAACCTCAAGTTTTGTAGTTATGAACGGAAAGTGGATTGATCAGGGGCCATGGATGAATGAGATGAGATCAGGTGATATTGAGAATATTCACCATTGATTGTGATTTTCAATATCCACCATCCATCAATGGTGGATTAAGGCCCGGACCCGAAATCCCCCATTCAAAAAAATTTCGGTGGATTTGCAGTCCGCTGCAAAACACTTGAAAGTACCATCAATGGTGATTTTCGATTGGTAGCCTGAGATAGTTGTGAATGGCAACTCTAAGGCCAAGCAGACTGAATGCCACACATCCCACATTTCCCTCCCGCTCTCAAGTACTTGCAAGGTACTCGGTCTGATCATTGGATCTCCTCTCCCGCTAAAGACAGCAAACCCGGAAGGTCACTTGACACTCTCACTGCCTTGATTGGCCTACTATACACTTATACACGATCATAACACAATGTCTTCAACTTTATTAGTTTTAGATTCGTTAGTGTCTTAGACAAGCTTGGAAGTTCATCCTACCTTTTAATCTTACTCAAACACTCAATTCCTCAAGTTAAACTGGCTCATAATCGTCATAACTCGATCTTTCTCCAACCGACAGTTTATTTTTTTGGATTTATAAACCCAATAAACGGTACCGGCACAAAAACCTGATCCACTGGCTCAGACTGCCATACGTACCAACAGTCGTCGTGCCCGTGGCATAAAACTCCGATGCTAGGACACATGCTCTCAGAGCTTATGCTGGCATTGACGAATGCCGTTGAAAAATAACCTGATCCAAAACCGAACTTCACAACCTTATACTTACCAACCACCTCAACTACCGACTCCCGTTGAAAAATAACAGCCCAGGGTTAAAAGTTGGTCTGCCAGGTCTCGCCCCTCACCACCTTCCATCACAAAGATGAACAGCTAACGGGATTTGCATTTATTACACCGCTTACTCCAAATCAGCGACAATAAAATGAAAAAGCAACATTTATTAGTTATTACATAGTTTACTAAAAACCGTGGCAAATTACAGAATGATACAGACAGATGAAGGGCGATCTTCTGTTGCACAATAAAACCCTAACACTAGGTTGAAAAGTGGAAAGAAAAAAAAAATTCCATCAGATCCCTGCTACATTGAGCAGACCACCCACTTTTACACATATTTCTACTGCAAAAGCTACATCTCGTAAGGTTATAACAGATTATACACCCACCCAGATCAAAAGATGCTGATCCTGCTGTCCACCCCAACTTTTCCTCTCCGCTCCTCACCAATTAGAGTCGAGCATCTTTGTGGTCACAAACAGCTGCTACTCTCTATCTCTAAAAAGGGTCAGAATTTTTTTTTTCTCTCTTTCTTATTTTTCTCCCAGGGATTGCACATAAATTTACATTCCAGAGCTTGGGTATGACTTCTGTTTGCTGCCGCATGTACAGTTTGAACGGCTCTCAGAAAGCGCCTGTTAAAAAAATGGTAAAAAATAAAAGTTAGAAAAGGTACTTGAACTAGAAGATGGGTAATGATATCGTGAGCTTGAGCCAACTGAGCCACTTGGTGAAATACGAAGATTTCCCCCGTTGGATTCCAATAGAGCGAATCCAGGCGCTTTGGTCTGACGTGCGCTAATGACGCATGTCAGAGAAAGCATCTGGTGCGTCGCCATCTCCATCAGACGGTCCAACCGACACTGCAGGCGATTAGCCTGAGCATGCGGCTCATTCTACAATTGCTTCCTTTTTTCTGTCGCATACCTGGACCTTCTTCTGGAGGTCCTTGATGTAGTCGACTGCCAAATCCAGCATGTCCGCCGTGTTCGTTTGCTGCGCAAGAACACAACTTAGGGTCAGGAGAAGGTCCCCACTTTAAGAAATTCATTTACGTTACAACTGGTCTTGGTTAGATAATTACAAATGATGGCATTTACCTTATCCATGTTGGGCACAAGCTCTTGCAGTTTTCTCATCCGCTCACTTATGCGCGTTCTTCTTACCTGTTTGGAAAGGATTCAGAAGAAACTCGGTAACAAAAGAGTACTGATATTAATCCGTAGGTATTTTATAATTATTCAAGACGAAAGAGAAAAGTGTTTTGGTGATCGATACGTTGAGTAACTTGAGTTTTTAAAACCCACAAGTCTTTGCAGAAATCTGCAAGGCTGCTTGATCTTTTTTCTAACCCCAAAAAGCACCTTGCTTTGATCCCACTGCATACCATGCCATCCCTGTTACATGCCATGGCTGTTCTTAGTGGATCGAGTGGGCTCGCTGGAGCTGGACGACTCGGCCAGTAGTTCCGGCCTAGCTAGCTAGCTAGTCTTGGATGCGATGATGGAGCTATGTTTTGGTCCAAAAAATTAAAGTGGTTAGTCTAGGAGGATGACCGACAGTGGGTAAATTTAAAAATTCCACCTCACGCTTCTCTGTTCCTGGCAGAACTGTAACTACATTAGGTTCCGCTTAAACGGGCGGCTGGGACCAGCAATGGTAGGACCCAGGCCAGGTTTGTGTCTGGCCGACCAGGACCACAACCCCATTTTACATAAGTAGGATGCGTGGGAATCCCATTAAGAGGACCCATGCCTACAGGCTCAGATCTGAAGCCACCTCTGGGACAAAGCACACAGTATCTAATCAAATCTGTAGGACCAGAGCCCCCTTTACCCATATCCACCACAACCTGATCCTATAATAAAAAAAACCCAAGTTTAGCTGATTCGAGGAGTTGTACCGATTCCTCGTTTAGGGCTCACCCCAAACTAGTGATGGCAGTGGATCGGGGGACAAGGACAACGGGGCTCTGCCCCGCCTCGCCCCCTTTGGACCGGGGATGAAGGGCATGAAACGTGGATGAAGGTTAAAATCTATCCTCGTGCGGGGATGGAGGTGGGGATGGACTTACGCTTTTTCCCGTCCCGTCCCCAATCCTTTAAGGAATGACTATAGACTAAGTGGAAATAGGGCTCCACCTCGCCTCCGTTTGGACCGGGGATGGAGGACATGAAACGGGGATAGAGGCGGGGGTGGAGGTTCGGATTTTGAAACAGGGTGGGGGTGGAGACCTTGTCCCCCCACCCTCTGCCATCCCTACCCCAAACACCATTGGCCACTTAAAACTGATCATTTGAAACAGGGTGGGCGTAGCTAGGGGGGGCAGGACTGGCTGTAGCCCAGCCCTGCCTCCCCAAACAGTTAATTTTTTTTTAAAAGCCCAGTCCTAGCCCAGCCCTGATTCCATATGAAATAGATTTTTATCCATTTTTTAGCCCAGTCCAGTCCTAGCCGAGCCCTGACTGCAGCAAATAGTTTGATTTGTCCATATGAAATAGATTTATATTAATAATTGTAGCCATTTTTTATTTTATCTCAAAAAAAAAAAAATTCGGGGGCGCTGCCCCTAACCCCCGACTATCGCACAAATAAATTTTTTTTTCCTACACCCCTGTTTGCCCCCCTTCACATGAATCCTAGCTACGCCCCTGTGTGTGTGTGTGGGGGGGTGTGGGGGGGGGGGGGTTATTGCCCAAAGAAACTAAGCCCAGGCCGCCTAAAACTCGGGTGGTTAGGACGAGTTGAGATCAAAGGAGCGGCTAAGTGCCATGGTTATGTGACACTATCCAATCACATGACGGCATTGAATGGGACCCACAGCTACATAGTGCAGGCTCACATGAAATACTGTCATGTGATTGGCTGTGTCAAATTGCCATGGCAATTAGCCGCTCTCTGGGTCCCCTCTCGGCTAGGACCCTCACCCCAGGGCCTATGCTGGGCGTCGGAATGTTCAGAGAGATTAAGATAATCTTAGCAAAAATAAAAGGAGAAGTGAAGAGCGTCCATACTCGCTCGGCGATGCTTCGAGGGTGCGTGGCGCAACCGCGCTTGGCACGGACTTTGCACGGGACAGAGTCATGCATCTGCAGAAACTTCTCCACGGCAGCCATCTCCGACGATGTCTTTGGCAGACTGAACTGATGGGTCAAACCAGGCCCGCGGCTTAGCAATTCTCCATTCTGCGAACAACATTCAATTACACATAACAAATCCCCACTAATTACGCACTCATTTTGGCATTTCTTATAGTAGAATGGCAATGGCAGGCAGTCCACGGTCTAGCTTTAGAACATCACACCCCACTAATGCTTGAATGTTAGTTTACTCTTTATAACATAAAAGGAAACTCGGATGCGGTCCACAGCTGACTCAAGAAGGTTTAAGGCCACGTAGAAAGGCATTTTTATTTTCTCGATCGAGCTTAGTTCGAACTATGATCAAGCCGAGCCCCCATCCCATCTACACCCTATCTAAGGCAATGGAAGAGTGCTCCAGCAAATCGAACAAGTCAGCACGCACCATGGTGGACCATGCTGAAACGTCTACACACGCCAGCGGAGCCACGTGGATGGTATGGGAGAGGGGGACATATACGTCCCAAGATAACCAGAACGACTAGGACGAGTCATTCATATATTGTCCATCCAGGCCCTCGCCCAGCCAAGTGACGTAGTACGTCCGGGTTCCATTTTTTCGTCCCTGAGCTCCACGCCTCACCCGAGCCATCCTAGACCCTAACCGACCCGGCTCCCGGACCCCTGTGGCTCACCAAAGAACGAACCTGATAATCGACACGAAAACGCCAACGGGTGTCAGAGGAAAATGATGAAACCATGACGAATTTATACACTGACAAAGAAAACCAACAGACTTTTAAGGCTTTTATTTAAGATCGTCCTCTCGTCCCTTTCCACACTAAATTCATCCCCTCCGGAAAGAAGACAAGGAAAAAGGTTGGTAATAAAAAAGGTAAAAATAAACGAAATGAATGTGGGGGAGGACCACGGGCAGATGGGTGATAGGGGAGCCCTGTGACAGGAATTCTTAATGGCCACACTCTTTTGGTTGTTAAAAAAAAACGGAATATTTAGGTTGTTAAGTTAAAGTCCGCACCGAAATTTCTTTCTAAACTTGGAATCCGAACTAAATAGTCCACACGTGCATGGGCTGCACGTGAGCCACCAACACCCCCTGGGGCTTTCCATTATCATGGAAAAGCTAGTGTTGTGACAAGACGCGGAGGCCAAGATGTTTCTTCACTTTTGCCGATCTCTCCCGCCTGGTAAAATAAAATAAAATTTGCCCACGACTATGCGCACCAACTGTCCAGTTAGCTACCCACTAAAAAAATACACGTAAAACTGCTAAAGTAAACCCACAAAATATTAGAGAGAGAGAGAGAGAGAGACCTGGATGTGAAATAAAGCAGCCGAGAAACTTTGTTGTGGGAAATCACTTAACTTTAGCAAGTCCTAAGGATAGGACCCAACTCAGCAGTCTACTAAGGACTCGTAATTCTAAACTCGGATCTTTATGGTTTCTTTAGTGCACTCATTTGTCCGGAAACTTGGATAACTTGGGATATTTCACAACTTAATATTCCAACTTATCTGATTTTCTATGGATTCGTTGGTAAATTGGTCCATCAGAATAAATGCTCATGCTCTCGAGCCTACATGACTTACGATTAGGATTTAGGAGTCTTTAACGCTACCAGTAACACTTGGGTAAAGAGAGAGCCGACTAAGAGCAGCATGTAAAACTAAAAAAATGGGTACCTGAGTGTGGGAGATGTTAAAACCCACGGGCATCATCTTCGCGTCCAAATCTCTGGCGCGTTTTCTCGCCATGCAATCCGTGCTTTGCAGAGGCGAGAAGTTCTCCGAGACGATATGCGATTCGTCCCATGAGCCGACTGGGAAGCCAGGGAGGTAGCCGCACCGCCCTCGGCTCCCGTTAGCCAAGCCACCCTCCTCCGAGCTGCTGGCCGCCATGCCATCGCAACCCATCTCCGGTATCTGGGACATGAGCCGCGTCGCCGACGACGCCTGGCTTGGGAAGCTCAGCTGCGGCTTCAACCGGCTCGCGGGCGCCGTCTCGCCGTTCGAACCGCTCCCGTTTCTGAAGCTCCCCATGTTTCTCATCACAGAGTACCCTGCAGAAAACGACATGGTGGAAATAAGGAAAACCACACATCTAGGACGGATGATCTACATCTCAACTGATTTTGCTTTTCTTATTCTTTTCTTTTTTTCGCGTAAGAAAAAGAATACTATTTATCGTTTTACAGTGACTTGTTACAGTTTCAAAAAAAAAAAGGTATTATTTTGTATCATTGGTTAATATATATATATATATATATATATATATATATATATATATATATCATCGTTATTAGTTACTACGACCCCGTTTTGTGTTAACGACCTGGTGGGAGTATTATTAGTAGTATTACAAATTGCAGTACAACCAAGGAAATCTTTATTGAGACCCATTTGAAAGCGAACTTTAAAAAAACTACAATATTGTAGACAAAGAACCAACAAAGACGGTATCGTACTGACGAGAATACCCTCTGCAAGACTACAACATTTTCAGGATACAACGCCTCTTGCTCTCGCCTCCGAACACCGTCACCTCGATTATTTTAAAATGACAAAATCACCCCTCAAAAAAATCTCAGTAATCTCAAGGGCAAGATGGTGTCTTTAAAACAGAATCTAAGTGTTTAGGGACAGTCTAGTCATTTAAATTCCATAACACACCGAGTCGGACTCGAGCAACCACGGAAAAAGAACGCCCGGACCTCGAACAAAGATGAAATAACGGAAATGACCCCGGGTCAAAACATCGCTACGGAAGGGGTATACCCGTCATTTAGGGTCCACTGTCATCGATCTCAAAGAAAAGTTCGAGTGGGGAGCTTTTCGAACTTCACTATCACTAATCACCAAGATTAGCCCCGAAAGATTACGTTTAACCCAAAACCAAGAAAACCCCTTAAACAAATCCAATGGCAAAAAAGAAAGAAAAAGAAAATGCAACGGAAAAACTCACCGTTATCGACCGTCAGGTGGGAGAACAACCCGGCGGGGGAGCTGCTGTGCCTCACGAGCCCGCCGCCGTTACTTCTAACGGCGCCCGCCTCGATACCGAGGCCTCCAACGCTGACCCCTCCCAATGCCGTCCGGCCTCCTTCCGCCGCCGGTACCGTCTGGTACAGCATCGGCGAGGAGGACGCCGCGAAGTGGCCGTCGCTCTGCTGGTGTTGCGTCGGCTCCTCCTTCTTGATGCCGGTGTCTCCCGCCAGCCTGAACTCCCTCGACTCGGATGCGAGGCACGACGACTCGCCGGAAAGGAACCTCGCAAAGGCGTTCTCCGTCGCCGCCGCGTCTTCGTCGTCGGCTTCGTTGGCGAGGTGGCCCGCCAGGAGCATGCCCGAAGCGGAACGGTAGCGCATCAGGCTGGGCGCGGCACCGTGGTCGGCAAAATCCATCGTCAGGATCGCGAATTCTCGATCTGTTTCAGGGAGATTCCAGGAAATCGGGCGCCTTTCTTTTTTCCTCTCTTCGCCGGGAAATCGGGATCGGAGGAATTCTGAACTCGCTAGCTTTTCTCTCCCTTTTCCTCTCTTTCTTCCTTTTTTTTCGCAAAAAGAAATTTTCTTTCTCAGCTAAAGAAACATCTGAAACCCTAAAGGAATCACGGAATTTCCACCTTTTCCAACTGCATCTTCCAACCGATCAACTCCATCACTTTCCGGGGTCTTCCTTTCTTTTTCTTTTTCTATTTATTTATTGAATTTTTTGACCGGCTCGACTGTGAAGGGCGGGGCAGACGCTCATAGAAAACGAAAGAAAAGAAGAGCAAAATTCCAGATTTCTCTCTTTTCTAACTTTCTTTTTCAGTTTTTGGCTCTAGTCGAGGGAGGCAATCGCATATTTCAAATCCGAAATCAAGAGAAACTGGAAGATTTCTCTGAACAGAAGTCCTAATTCCACGAACTAGAGAAAGAAGACGAGCGAACCAGAGATCGCGAGAGTTGCTTCCGTCTTCCTATCTCCAGTCTTTCCCCCAAATCCACCTCTCGCAAGCAAGAAAAACTCCTTAAAAAATGGAATTTTTACTTCTTTCGCCAAAAAAATCCAATCGGAAACCCTCCTGATTTGGAGTGCGAGGTCTGCTCGGACCACCGAAATCAAATCGAGAAATTGACCGTTTTAACGACCTTCCGTACGTCGATCTGGTCGGAGATCGACCTGGAAATCGTGCTGTCCGCAAAGAAGCACCACTTTTCTCGTTTCTTTTTTCTTTTTTCCTTTTTCCTTTTGTTTAACCTCGAAACCTATACTTTTTTTCAAAAAGCAGGAGAAAGAAATTATCGAGGTTCCAGGGAAAGTGAAGTGTTTCGGCAAACCGGGAGAAGAAAGCACCAGAAAATCACCACAGAGAGCTAAAGAGGAGAAGAAAGCAAAAGAAGAAGAAGAAGAAGAAGAAGAAGAAGAAGGGGAGGAAGGTCTTCCCTGAGGCGGTTCGCAGGTCTTGACCTAGAGCTCGTTGGAAGCAGAGGCTGGGCTCAGCGAGAGAGAGCAGCAGGAGATCTTTCCTTTTTTAGCACCGCATTAACTCCTCCGAAAACCCTGTACTCCGATTTAAAGCAATGAAAGGCGTAGTATAAATCTTTACTCCTTTTCCCCACCTTAACTCTTCCCTTGTATATTTTATAATAGCGAAGAGAGAGAGAGAGTCGTCCGCTCGTTCACTCGACGCCAAAATCTACGTGAAGTTTTGCCTTTACTTATAGGCGGATATTGGGCTGAGAGAGAGAGAGAGAGAGAACTCACTCACGTCCACGTTCTGGAGTACCCTTTTTTTAATTTTTGGGGTTTATTTATTTACTATACAAAGTTCCCAAAATACCACTTCTATCTGGAAATTTTACGAAAATATTTATTTTTTATTGGATATTTATTATTATTGTCTGAAATTTTGATTAAAAATAATTGGGTGGGTGAGACGGAAAAGGAGAGTTATTGTGGCGACATATAACTGGACACGTAGGGGGACGTTTTGGTTACGTCATTCCTCTCCTCTGATTAGACTTCGGATTTGTTTGTGTGGGTCCATCCCGAAGTCGGAGGAGGTTCCAGCAAATACTGGTTTTTAAATCTGAAGGGCGATCCGAAGTTGTATCAAACAGTACGGGTTGCATTTGAGAGACGCTCGGATCTCGGATCCGAAGATTCTTCTTTCTAGTTAGGCAAGCGAGGTTAAGCAACGGGCCAACCGGGGGTTTTGTCTTGGTTCTTAAAGGACTCGAGTTTGAAGAGCAGCCCATTGGCTCAACAGTCCAATGTGAAGCGGACCAGGTCCTGCCAGGCTCAACCCAGATTCATTTGTAAAATAGTAACAAGTTTTTAACTTCTCATGCACCCAATTAATTATTTTTTTAGTTTTTATAAAATTAACCTAACTAATTAGTAATTGTACCAAGTTGCTATGTAATAACTAAATTTTAAAAAAATTATACTATTAAAATAATAATAAATAACTCAGCCCGAGCCCACCTATATAAGAGGCCGGGTTTTGGCCTAGTACCCAATGGGCATGAGCTTAAAACCTTAGCCCAAACCCCACCTATGGTGGGCCAGGTCAGCTTGCCCATCGGGCTGCCGGGCTCGTTGCCCACCAGTTATACACAACATAGCATTAGGATTTGAACCTGCAATGTCCCAAACACAAGGTGATGTTCACTCGTTGCTCCTATCAAACAAGTGGAGTCCCCTAGATCTCCAATCCATGGATCCTCGTCCGACCCCATTACACTAAGAATCCATGAATTTCAAGACCATTTTAAGATCTAAGATCCCCCGTTTATGCCATGGGGAGGTCGAGAATTTGGCATGCGTCCCACACCAGATCCGATCCCTTGATCGGCATGGATCTATGGTTGAGATATGAGGTATTCAAACTGCACCCAACAGTTTCTTTAAATGCACTTTCTTAAGAAATATAGTGTCTTTCATAGAAAATAGAACCTCTTTCCTACAAAGGATGAAACAAACATGTTTAATATATATATATATATATATATATATATATATATATATATATATATATAACAGGACCTCTCTAATAAATGCAAAAAGCAGCTTCCCAGTCAAAATGCTTTCATACTTTATACCTCTCCCAGTACGAAGCACTTTCCCTCCAAAAATAGCTCTATGTAAGGAAAGAGGTTTTCTCTTATTGGGAATGTAAGAAATGTGAAAAAAAAGAAGCTGGTCTGGCAATGGATCCGATTCATACCAAAGTGTAAGATGGCAGCATAAACCGGTCGGGCAAGAGCAAATCAGGTCCTGTATAGTTGTGGTAATCCGAATTCCAAACTCCGTATATATGGAGTAAATATGTATATGAATCACCCAGGTAGTATCCCATGTGGTAAGCTGGGTCCTGTGTCAAGCTGAAGGCTCAATCATCCCTGTCACATGGAGTGACTGTTGTTCTGGCAGGGTCCTCTTAACCCCAATTTTCCTTTAAAAAGCAAATATATATATATATATATGCACATGAATCGAGTCCAGTCAGGCCAGTGATCTGAATCCAACAGCTTATTCCTGGGAGTGTATCTTAAAATAAGACACTAATGTTCAATCAGGTTGTACACAGATTCACTAATGGGGTCAGATCACAATATTTGTCAGATCTATGTTTGGATCTGAGTCAAATTTGATCCGTTCGTACTATTTGCACGTAGGAAAAAATTACCTTACAGAATTTGAATTACCTGAATTCGGCTCTACCTCATCGGATCTTATTCGTTCTGGATATGTATATGGATCTACGTACAGCCCAGAATTCAAAATCAAATAAATGACAATGGCCACTCGGTCCTTGTCTGTTTCACAAATAATGTACAGATGTGAACAGGTTGGACTCTGTTCAGATTTAAGCATTACCGATACCAACTAATCAGATCTAGCATAATCATATTCAGATCCCAAGTCAGAGTCAGATGGGGAAAACTCAACACGTGATCTTAGCTAATCAAATGTATTATCTGTTTAATCAGTCAAATTCAGTTTGAATTGCAGATTGAAATTCTGACTCAAATCTCCAATTATTTAACGGTTTTTACATGCTTTACAAAATATTCAGATTTGGTCAGATATCCAACCCAAACTTGATCCATTTGGTCAGTGTGGAGGGCCTTTCCTTCGACACGGCACACCTAGCTTTAGGGTCTGTTTGATTGCTTGTCTAAGATTGGACAAAGCACATATTTTGTCTGTTACGTAATAACAGGATGTTTTGACTTAAATAGGAAATCATATTTTTTTATATATAAATTTTAAATGTAAAAAGGCCTAATCAAATTAAATCCTAAATAAAATATCCCTAATTCAAAATCCTAAAACAAAAAGTCCTAATTCAACGCTCTAAATAAAAAAGCCCTAATTCAAAACCTAAATTTAAAATTCCTAATTCAAACCCTAATGTAATAGAGAGAAAAAGGAAAGGAAAGAGCGAACGAAAAGACTGGTCTCTCTCTCTTTCTCTCTCTCTCTAGGGGAACGCTGAAACAATGCTCCTGTGGCATTCAACATTTGCCTGAGAGCACATTCCGGGTGGGATCCGCAACCAACATTGGATTAGAGTATGTTTGATCCCTTGTCCAGGGTTGGACGAAATGAACAAAAAGAACGAAGGTTTTGTTCGTTCTGTTCTTTTTGTTCAAGTCCAACAAATGTCCTTTGTTTGATGAGGAAAGAATGAAGGAGAAGAAGAAACCCTAATAAGTTCCCGAGTCTTTCCACTCGATCAACCTTTTCTACAGCATGTGGATGCCTTCTATGTAAGTGGGCGTCTCAGGTGCTTTCTCTTCCCCAATCTCATTGAATTAAGAACTGGGAGAGAAGTGTTTCATTCTTTCCTCCATCTTCTGAATCACACCTAATGTCTCAGATGCATTGCAACCATCAACTTCATTTGTAAAACCCAAGTTTTTTTCAGGAAAAGTTTTTTTGGACCCTGGTCGGATCCAGATCTGACCCAGATCCGACAACCCATTAGGGTTATAACACCCGAGGCGAGGGGGTGCAGGTTTTTAAAACCCTCTTCTCCCCCCGCACTCCCCCTTACGAAAAGGGAAACCCTTTGAGGGTTTCCCAAATCACACTCCCCCACCCCCCCACCCTTCCATTTTACGAAAGAGGAAACCCCTTTGGGGTTTCCCTATTCGACGCCTCGAACTCTCTTTAAATCAGCGCAGAAGGGAGGAGGGCTTCCATCATCGCCTCCTCCCTCTCGACTCCTCTCCTCTCACGTCCCCCTCTCTGTTGCGCCTCCGATTAGCCCCGGAGGCACCAACTCCCTTTGTGCAACCGCAACCCCAACGCTGCCTCCTCCCTCTCGTTGCGCTCAGCGCCGACAACCTCAAAGGTATGCCTCCATCTCTCTCGCTCTCTGTTTTCTTCTTCTTCCATCTTCTTTCTCTGCTTCTTTGTTTCCCTCTACTGCCAGAGGGCTAGCAGAAGGTTGGCAATCCATGTTGTGCCCTCCCACTCTCTCTGTGGTTGTCTATTTGGTCAGCAGGGGACTAACGGTCTCTGCCGCAACTTTTCCTTTCCCCCTGAGCATGCCAGAAGGCCGACAGGAGGTCGTCGGCCCTTGCCGTGCCTTCCCTCTCTCTTTTGTTGCTGGAGGGCTGGTAAGAGGTCGACAACCGCCTGTCGTTCCCTCCCCCTCTCTGCCACCTCTGTGTTTCGGCTGACAGGCAGGGGCGATACCCCTGCCTGATCCCACTTTTCGGTAAGACCAATGGGGGCTCCGCTTGTCTCGCAGATGCAGTTAGTGCATTGTCACCATGTGTTGGGACGCTGCAAGTTCGAATCCCAAATGGTATGGTTGTATAGTTGGTCAGGGTTTGCTTAACCCCAACCTTCAGGTTAGCCGAGCAGGTCTGGGCTCGTCTGGTTGCCGAGCCCACACATGTCGCCCCCTTCTTCCAACGCGTGGGGTCAACACCCCCTTGTTTCACCTTGACCAGTCAGTAGGCAGAGGTGATGCCCCTACCACTGCTGACACCTTCTTTCATGTGATAGGTCGGCAGGGGCCAAGCCCCTGCCACTCTGTGTTTTCGAGTAAATCGACAGGGGATGAGCCTCTGTCGCCTCCTGCGTTCGTCAGAGAGACACTACAAGCCGAGCTCTGCCATTTTTCTGCCTTTCTGACAGGTCGGCAGGGCCAAGCCCCAACCCCTGTTTGTAATAACAGAAGGTTGGCAGGGGACTTAGCCTCTGCAACCATCTGTCTTCTCTCCCATTGTGACCTACCATTTGGTAGGAGGCAGGCCCTTCTTGCGCCTATTTATGATAGGCAGGGGTGCAACCTTTCTCCTTCTCTCCTTGTGGATTGGCGGGCAAGGGTGATGCCCTGCCTTTTCTTTTTTGTTTGATGGCCTACTAAGTGTTCCTCGTTTACGCAGACTTCATGACAGGTCTCGCTCATGCTCCACGGCCCAAGCTTTGTATCATCGACACTCGTAGGCGCACACAACGATGCAACCTCCCGAAGTAGGAGAAAGACACACGAGGACTCTGGATGAATTAAATAAAGTAGTTGAACCTTGAGATAAGAACAACTGATATTTTCATGCATGCATACATATATATGAATATGACTGATGATGGCCTATCCTTTACTTGTATTAATTAGCTAACTGTGCTAGTTAACTCCACACGATGTTGTTTACATCTTGTGTTGTCTCTTTCCTTTAGTTTAGATGTTCTTTGCATATGTTGCTTAGATTTAATTTCTCGCAATTGCAAATGCTATTACTGCTTTCAATGAAATAAATTATTTATCTTGTGATATCCTACTTTATTTATTCTATATTGTCTATTTATGCACCTACCAGTTTGTTATGAAACTGACTCATTTCATGGGCAGGTGTCAAGTAGGACTTTACTGATGGCCAATTGGTGCGATGCAACATGGCTCAAGATCACTCTCTTTCTACTGGCATCCTGGCTATTCTCTATAAGTAAGATTGGTTTGTGAGCTAACATGCCCATAATTGTCAACTTATTTTTCTCTCTAAAAGAAAATTGCTTCCGCTTACGATTTGAAAGATCAAAATCTTGAACTTTGAAAGCTTTTCTCTAAATGTTTTAAAATTATAAGTTGAAAATTTGGGGCATTACAACTTAGTATCAGAGTAGTTAAGAAAGAGGTGAATCTTGACCGTCGAGCATCCCATCGCACTGTAAGTCTTTTGTATTTGATTTACATGCTTAAACTAAAAGTAATATCCTTGTTTTGTCTGTCTGCTTGACCAAATGGTAGTCATAACGAGAAGTGGCAGACTGTGTCTATTTCATAATGATAGATTAGGTAGAAAATTAGCGAATAGACACTCTGATAGTCTTGGGTTAAGACTTGTTGTTTTTCAGTACGGATTTTGTCAAGCAAAAGTTTATCAATAAAATCACGTATAAATTTTGAGCCCCAAGATTCTTATGATTGTGATGCTTATATTAGCATTTAGGTGAATGGCCCATCACGCCTACAAATGATTAGTTTTAACTTATTAGGTGGATGACATATCACGCCTACAAATGATTAGATTTTTCTTATTAGGTGAATGATATATCACGCCTACATAGTTTCATTGTGAATGATCATATTATGATTGTCTGAGTAAGTATATCATACCACTATAAGAAAAATATGGATTAGCGATGGATGTTATCCATCGTTAACGTGTTTAGCAACGGATTTGCGATGGAAAGTGTCTGTCGCATAATCCTGGTTGCTACAATAAGACAGATCATGTTTGTCGCTAATCCATTGCTAAATAAGGACTGATTTGGTTTTGCGAAAGAATGTATTTTATCGCTAATTTATCGCTAAAATTTAACTATAAATACATATTCATCGCTAATGTCCATCGCCAATTTAAATTCCATCACAAAACATTGACTAGTTTAAATTCACGATGAATATTAGTGACGGATAATATCTGTCGCTAATCCATCACAAATTAAAAAAAATATTTGAAATTTGAATATTAAGAAAATTTCTCGTTATACAATTTGTATAACCTATGTATAAAAAATAAAGTACACATAAAAAATACATATACAAAGCAGGTGAAACAAATTTAACACAAGTTATAAGTTAAACAAATTTAACAACCCAGTACAGTCCTTGCCAAGTTCTAAATAGTTACAAGTGAATATATACAAAGAGTTTCGTTTGAAACAACAATCTTAGAGAAACAAAATAAACACATGAATCTAGTCTTCGCCAAGATTCAGGGCATCATCATCTTCATTGTCTCGATCTGCCCCTCCATCCATGCCTCCATCAGCTCCTCTACACTGATCATCTCCAGCATCCTACAAGAGAACCAAAATGTTAGTATTGATAAACAAAATATAATGAAATAAATTATATGTAATGCACCTAATCTAATGCAATCAAAGTAAATAGTTGAATGACACATAGACTAGCAATAAAGTGAAGGACAATAACAAAATTCAGATATGTGTTCTAAAACTGACAAAAAAAATTCATAGTGATTCAATCATGCAGATATGTGTTCTAAAATTATCAAAAAAATGTTACAGTGATTCACGCATGCATATAATGTTTATAAGGCTGTCAAATAAATGTGTTATGTATCACAATCATGCATATATGTGTTATAGAGCAGTCAAAAGACTTTCATAGTGATGAAATTATGCTTATATGTGTTCTAAGGTTGTCAAAAAATTTTCATAGTGATTCAATCATGCATATATGTGTTCTAAGGCAATAAAAAAATTCATATTGATTCAATCATGCATATATGTGTTCTAAGGCAATAAAAAAATTCATATTGATTCAATCATGCATATATGTGTTCTAAGGTAGTAAAACAATTTTATAGTGATGAAATCATGCTTATATGTGTTCTAAGGTTGTCAAAAAACTTTCATAGTGATTCAATCATTCATATATGTGTTCTAAGGTTGTCAAAAAACTTTCATATTGATTCAATCATGCATATATGTGTTATAAGGTAGTCAAAAAACTTTCATATATGCTAATGTCATGCTCATATGTGTCCTAAGGTTGTCAAAAAACTTTTATAGTGATTCAATCTTGCTCATATGTGTTCTAAGGCAGTAAAAAAACTTTCATAGTTATTCAAGCATATATATATATATATATATATATATATGTGTGTGTGTGTGTGTGTGTGTTTTAAGGTTGTAAAAAAACTTTCATATTGATTCAATCATGCATATATGTGTTATAAGGCAGTCAAAAAACTTTCATATATGCTAATATCATGCTCATATGTGTTCTAAAGTTGTCATAGTGATGAAAGAATGCTTGTATGTGTTCGAACTACAAAAATAAGAGCATATGAAAAAGTGATGTGGTATGTATTATAAGATGTATTTCACTAGCTCGAGTATGCTTCCTCATTTCTTGTTTGACTTTCATATTCTTCTTTTTCTTTCTCCTCCTCTTCATCCTCTTCGTATTCTTCTTCATTGGGTGTCCATCCACTTGGTATATCATTTGGATCACATTCTTCCATACGTGTGTCATCGGACAATAGAGATGCGACATGCAAACCATGTGTGACATCGTGACCATAAGAGAAGTCATACATATCATCTGATTGATAGTAATCACCCTCTTCAATATTCTTGTCTTTCTGTAACTGATCATACTTGGGGTATAGTTTAGACTTCACCTTGCAAACCGTTCACCATTCATTTCTATCTGACTTCCTTGTATTCAGATATGAAGTATAGTAAACTTGTTGAGCTTGCGATGCTAATATGAATGGTTCATATGTTCCAAACCTTGATTTATGATTCACCTCCATAATGTCTGAGGCTTTGTCGACTCTTGTTGTTGTAGGATCAAACCAATGACACTTGAATAAAGTTATCCTGTTATTTAAGCCTAAGTAAGTCAACTTTATTATTTCTTCTATAACAACGTAGTAGTCAAGTTCATTTTCACCGTAACTACTACCCATGACACACACGCCACTATTCATCGTTGACTTGTTTACACTATAGTCTTTTGTATGGAATTGATAACCATTTATGATATATCTGTTGTAACATTGCACAATTTTGGTCAGACTATTTTGTAAATCACATATTCCTTGATCATTAACATCACCATGACGAACCTACAAGCATAAACAATTATTGTAAACACGATCAATTAAGTAACATATTGTTGTTTACACGGAAAAAATGCATGTCATCGTCCTTACCAACTCTTTCAACCATGCCACAAACTTATTTTCATGTTCTTTTTGTAATTCTGAATTAGTGAGATGGGGAAGTTTTCTTCGCAACTCCAGATCAAATTGTCTGCACTTAACAAATAATTATATTACCGAACCATGTACGCAGAGAACTTAGTGTAACATATTATGTATACTTACTCGATGTAGGGGTTGATCTCTAAGCAGTTAAAAAAGATATATATTTGTGTTACGTCTTGCTCTCGATCTTCCAAGAGTCTTGACCAGCAACTGCCAAAGGCATTTCTAAGTGGTTTAAATATCGATAGTTTGACAACCACACTAACTTGTTCTCCATCATCATTACGAGGTGGGCAAGTGTAATATGTTGGAATGTGAGGCTCAAAGTACATAGATGAGAAATTTGAAATCTCTTCTAAAGTGTATGCCTCACCAATTGAACCCTCCACTCTTACTCTATTCCGAACCTTTTTTTTTAGGTCAAATATGCATCTATCAACAATATACATCTCGTAATACAATAAATTTTCAATAGCATTAGAGAGAAAAATATATAAAAAAAAATTATCTTTCAAATGGGTACATCTATCAATATTGCACAGTACCACCAACTCTAAGTTCATATGGCAAGTGTATGATCACATGTTCCATAACGTCGAAAAATGCTGGAGAAAATATCTTCTCTAGCTGACAAATAGTAGTGATAACATAATCCTCTAGATTCTTTACCTCAGTTACTACAACTTTCGATACACATAATGTTCTAAAAAATCAACTCAACTTGGATAATACCCCCATATAAGTTTGTCTAACATATCATGGAATGCTAGGGGAATCAACCGTTGCATGATAACATGACAAGCATGGCTCTTCAAGCCATATAATTGTCTCTCGTCTATCCTCACAGCCCGAGCAATGTTAGAGACGTATCCATCTGAAAATATCATCCGTCTCAACCACTGGCATACCTGCTTTATTTGATCTGGTTCAAGCATGTACCTTGTCTTCGTTTTCAGTACTTTGTCATTATACTCTTTGAGTTTCAATTTTAATCTTTTACATATTACTTTTAAATTCATACGGGCCTTCGAATTATCCTTCATTTTTTCTTTGACATTCATTATCGTATTGAACACATTATCAAACACATTTTTGTCCATATGCATCACATCCAAATTATGTCGTATCAATAAGGTCGGCCAATATGGTAGTTCCCAAAATATAGCTTTCTTTGTTCAATTGTGATCCTTCCCAAATCCAAGGAAGGGCCTCACACTATAGGCATCTGTCAGTCCATATGGAAAGTATCGCAATCGTCTTAAAATCTCTATGCCAGACAACCGTGTAGGTGGACCTTCTGTTTCAGTTGTACCTGCTTTGAACACATTCCTTTGTCATCAGAATGGATGGTTGCTGAGTAGAAATCGATGGTGATAATCAAACCAACACGGTTTCCTTCCATGCGTCAAAATAAAAGATTTTGTATCCTCCATGCAGTACAAACATGCTAACTTCCCATGTGTACTCCAACCAGATAACATACCATATGCAGGGAAGTCACTAATTGTCCATAGAACAATAGTCTTCATATTGAAGTTTTGTTTTTTGTGGGCATCATACGTGAGAACATTATCATCCCACAGTATTTTCAGTTCATCAATCAATGTTCTTAAATATATATCAAGAATTTGGCCCAAAGACGTCGGGGCAGGGATCAATAGAGACAAGAAAAGATTTTGATACTTCATATACAAGCTTGGAGGAAGGTTGTATGGGGTGACAAATACTGGCCAACACGAGTATGAGGTTGATCTACCTTCAAATGGATTAAATTCATTTGTACATAAACCGAGCCTAGCATTTCTCACTTTCATTGCACAAGTCAGATGAGTACGATCAAAGTGATTTCAAGCTTCTGCGTCAGTAGGGTGCGTGATCTTGTCTTCATCATGTCGAACTTTATTTGCATGTCATCTCATGTGTGTAGCTGTCCTCGAAGACATATACAATCGCTGCAATCTAGGGAAGTAGCAGAGTGACTTATATGACACTTTTTTTTACCTCGTGTTACCATTGCCCCTTGTCTTTGGCTTGAACTGAGAATGCCCACATGACAGACATGATCTGTTGTTTTCTTGATCTTTGAAATATAACATGCAGTGATTTGGACAAGCATCTATCTTTTGATACCCCATACCTAAAGCGTTGACCATAACCTTCGCACGATAAAAATTTTATGGCAAATTCTCATCTTTGGGCAACATACTCTTCACAATAGAGCACAGATGATCAAAATATGATTGACTAAAATTATACTCAGACTTCAAATTCATTAGTTGAAGAACTGTAGAGAAGATAGTGTGACTCTTGCAACCATTCCACAATGGCTCATCAACATCTCTAAGTAAATCATAAAATCTACTAGCTGCATCGTTTGTTGTTGCTTCCTCTACCCCAGTTGGTACATCACTAGGACTCATAACAGAACCGAGTTTTAGTTATGCGACATCAAATATCAAATCCACATATGAATTATCATGCACCACATCTACCCATGCATCAAAATTGTTCTAAAATTCTTCACTATGAAGCAACCAATTTTGATAATCACTCATAAAACCCTTTCTATATAGGTGATGTCTAACACCATGAGGTTCTGCAAATCGATTATTCTTACATATCGTGCAGGGGCACCTGATTCGACCTGTGAGATCCACTGTATTGACACTTGTCATTGCAAATTCAATAAAACTATCAACACTATCCATATATTCAAGTGATACATCATTATCAACTATCCTACGGTACATCCATTCACGGTTTGCAGTCATTTTGTCCTATGATATTACGGATATTATCCTAACCAGTTAAAAGAGAATCATAAGAATGCTATGATGAAGAAAATATCTGATTCATAATGCATTCATGGTGGATGTAATGATTTGATATATATATATATATATATACATATATATATATATATACATACATATATATATATATATAATGTCATTCAATCACAAGAACTATGATGCATGCATTGATAGCTTAATATTTTCATGTGCAAAACCATTCATTTGAAGTATGTTTGAAGCATTGATAACTTATCATTCATTTTCATGTGCAAACCCATTCATAATATGATACATTCATTTGAAGCATGTTTTCATGATACAATTTCACATGGAAGGCATAATCAAATTGAAAATAACTTCATGCAAGTATGGATACAGTCACATCAAACATTGCAATACATTCAAATCATTCATATCAAAACAATGTCAAACATGTACTTGGAGAAAACACACTCTAATATCCAGATAACTACTACCAAGACTAGCATGAAATCCGAACTCTAAAAATAAAAACACTTCTACTTTCATACATTAAAATCATGCTCACCATAATCTCCGAACCCCATCAAAGCAGTTTTAGATATCTAAAACTAAGTGAGTGTGTGAACAAAAAAGTATTGCATCCAAGAAATTAAATAGCTTGTGATGCGCTTGCATCACTTACTCACCACGGGTATTTACCCATTTTGCATTGCTTTGGCCTTTGTATATCTTTTTTTTTTTGCATTGCATTTTTAACCGCATGCGATACTTAGCACTAAGCATCGCGCAATTAGCTTAGCTACGTACCTGTAAAGCACAAATATACAAAACAATCTACTCCCTCGCATCCCGTAAGACAAGGAGACAAGGAGGGGGCTCGACCCCTCCCTAGCGAAAAAAGAACAGGTAGGGGGTCGAGCCTCTCCCTTGCATCTCGTAAGATAGGGAGACAGGGAGGGGGCTCAGCCTCTCCCTAGCAAAAAAAGAACAGGGAGGGGGCCGAGCCCCTCCCTCGTATCTTATAAGACAAAGAGATAGGGAGCGGGCTCGGCCCCTTCCTGGCGAAAAAAGAACATTGAGGGGTCTGAGCCCCTCCCTCGTATCCCGTAAGATTGAGAGACAGAGAGGGGACTCGACCCCTCTTTGGAGAAAAAGGAAACAAAGGGAAGGAAAGGGGCTCGCTGGCTGGAGAAAAAGGAATGAGAGAGAGGAGTCAGGGGTTACCTGAAAGGAGCCATCATTGGTGTCAGCAGATGAGAGAGACCGGAGTCGGGAGAGGGAGACAAGGTGAGGTCAGAAGGGGGTTGCCGAATGGGGCTCGTCGGCCAAAAAAATGATGAGAGCAAAATAGAGGGGAGTAGAGGTGAGAGGGGGACTAAGTCCAAGGGGGAGGTTGACGGGCGACAGGCGATAGGCGACGGACGATGGGTGATGGACGACGGTCGACGGGCGGCGAGCGGTGGGTGACGGGCAACGAGCGAGGGATGAAACAAAAAGAGAAAGAAAGGGGATCACATTAGGGTTTTACAGGGAAAATCAGTGTCAAAAAAAAATTATCGTGAATCCATTGCTAATTAGTAACAGAGTAGCGATAAAATTTTTTTGTCATTGATCCATTGCTAAGTTGCGACGGAGTTTGAGACAAAAATTTTCTGTCGTGAATTCATCGCTAATTAGCGATGAATTCACGAAAAAAAAAATTCGTCACTAATTCCTTAAATAATTTGAATATTAGCAACAATTTTTTCTAGCTAATCCATCACAAATTTATGACAGAAAAAATCCATTACAAATTTCTGTCGCCAATTAGAGTTTTTTCTTGTAGTGTACTTGTATAGCATGATTGAAGAGTATCATGAATGTCTAACTAAATTACTTAGGAGGTATGTGCGTGTGTTTCATACTGAATATAATTGAATATGATTTGATGTAAGAATTATAGATGCTTATGAAGATGATGCATTGATCTGAATGTCTTAGAGATATATAAATTTGAATCCTACGTGCATAACTTGAACTACGTATGTTGAGGTTTAGTCGCTTTGTGTTATGATATTGGCATGTTCACGTGTGCAGAGAACTCATGCTTTGTTTACGCATGCTTCAAGATTCTATTTTTGAAATGCAATGTTTCTAGGGGCAACTCCGCCTGTGTAGTTATACACTGCCGGTCCCAAGCCCGGATAAAGGAGGAGGGTTGCGGTAGGCCTGTGACAGCCAGCATAAAAACTTTGTCATATCCTATGAAAATGAACCAATATGAGAATTTCGTTGGGGCGTTCCCTACTGAGCGACGCGCTGTACTCTCTAGGCCCGGAGGCAGTGATAAATGTGCAAGGGTTGCTAGGTCGTCGCCCAGAAGCGACGCGTCACACCGGCGCCCGGGTGTGGTGTCAAATAGGCAAGGGTTCCCTCACTTTGTTGGACGGGTGGGGGTAAAGAAGTTAGTCCAAGACCATAAAATTAGGTTAGCCACTTGGAACATAGGGTCTTTAACTGGTAAGTTGGTAGAGTTAGTAGATGTTATGTGTAGGAGAAAGATTGATATTTTATGTCTTCAAGAGACCAAATGGGTAGGTGAGAAAGCTAAAGTGATAGAACCTTGGGGATATAAGATTTGGTATACAGGAATAAATAGGAATAGGAATGGAGTAGGGATTGTTATGAGTCGTCAGTTTATAGATAATGTAGTTGAGGTCCGTAGGAAGGGTGATAGAATTTTACTTATTAAATTAGTATTAGGTACGGATATTATTAATATTATTAGTGTTTATGCACCTCAAGTAGGTTTAGATGATTCCATTAAGCATCAATTTTGGGAAGATTTAGATGGAGTAGTACAAGAGACATCTTATGGAGAAAAGCTTTTCATCGGCGGTGACCTTAATGGACATGTAGGCATTAGTAGGGATGGATTTGAGAATATCCATGGAGGCTATGGTATAGGAGAAAGAAATGAAAGTGGAGAAAGGATTTTAGATTTTTGTTTGTCCTATGATATGATCTTAGCAAACACTTGGTTTAGGAAGAGGGAGTCTCACCTAGTAACATTTAAAAGTGGGGTTAATACGAGTCAGATAGATTTTTTCCTACTTAGAAAGAGAGATAGGGGTTGTTGCATCGATTGTAAGGTTATACCAGGAGAAAGTGTAGCTACACAACATAGAGTCTTAATTTTAGATCTTAGAATTAGACAATGCCGCAAAAGGGATAGACATAGGATAGATCCTAGAATTAAGTGGTGGGCACTGAAAGGAGCTAAACAAGGAATGTTTTTAGAGCAGGTAGTTAAGGAAGTTGATTGGTGTCTCGAGGAGGATTCAGAATCAATGTGGAATAAGATAGCGGGTGGTATGAGAAAAGTAGCTAAGGAGGTATTGGGTGAGTCTAAAGGCGGTGCACCACTAGGTAAGGATACATCATGGTGGAACGAGGATGTCAAATTAGCTATTAAGGTTAAAAGAGAGTGTTATAGAAATCTAAGTAAGAGTCGTGATAATGAGAATTTGGAGAAGTATATGATAGCAAAGAAGGAAGCTAAAAAAGTTGTTCGAAACGCGAGGGCTAAGGTATATAAGGAGGTTTATGACAAGTTGGATACTAAAGAAGGCGAGAAGGATATTTATAGGCTTGCAAAGATGAGAGATAGGAAATCGAAGGATTTGGGTATGGTTAGATGTATCAAAGATGAAACACAAAGGGTTTTAGTCAAAGATGAGGAGATTAAGGAGAGATGGAAAGATTATTTTGATAAGCTATTTAATGATAGTCATGCTCAAGATCTTGGAGACTTCTCCATTCCTTTTCATGAGATAAATCGTGACTTCATGCGCAAGATTCAAAAGAAAGAAATTGCAGAGGCTTTGAAGAAAATGAAATCAAGAAGGGCAGTTGGCTCAGATGGTATACCTATCGAGGCTTGGAAATGCTTGGGAGAGAAAGGTTTAGAATGGTTGACAAATCTTTTTAACTTGATTTGGCGAACAAATAAGATGCCTAATGAGTGGAGGAAGAGTACTTTGGTGCCTTTATATAAGAATAAGGGTGATATACAAGATTGCACAAACTATCGTGGTATAAAACTCATGAGTCATACTATGAAACTTTGGGAGAGGGTGATTGAGTCTAGGTTGAGGAAGGTTGTCATGATATCGGAGAATCAATTTGGTTTTATGCCTGGAAGATCAACTATGGAAGCTATACATCTTCTTAGACAACTTATTGAAAGATATAGAGAGAGGAACAAAGATTTGCATATGGTTTTTATTGATTTAGAGAAGGCATACGATAGAGTACCTAGGGACGTTCTCTGGTGGACAATGATGAAGAAAGATGTTTCTCTCAAGTACATTAGTATAATTAAAGATATGTATGAAGGAGTAGTAACCAATGTCCGCACTTGTGGAGGGGTGACAACCAATTTCCCGATAACGGTTGGGTTACATCAAGGATCTGCTTTAAGCCCTTTCCTATTTGCAATAGTGATGGATGAGCTTACGAGATCAATTCAAGAAAATGTACCGTGGTGTATGTTGTTTGCTGATGATATTGTTTTGATTGATGAGTCTAGAGCTGGGGTTAATGCTAAGTTAGAATTATGGAGACAGACATTGGAAGCTAGAGGTTTTAAGTTGAGTAAGAGTAAGACTGAATATATGGAATGTCAGTTTAGTAAGCAACGAAGTAGTGATGGGAGTGTAGTGAAGCTTGGTGAGCAAGATATACCGGTGAATGATTATTTCAAATATTTGGGATCCATCATTCAAAAGTATGGAGAAATTGATGGAGATGTAAATCATAGGATAAAGGTTGGGTGGATGAAATGGAAAAGTGCTACTGGAGTGCTGTGCGATCGTAGAATGCCATTGCGGTTGAAGGGAAAGTTTTATAGGACGACTATTAGACCCGCTTTACTATATGGTACGGAATGTTGGGCTGCCAAGAGACATCATATTCAAAAAATGAGTGTAGCTGAGATGCGGATGCTTAGATGGATGTGTGGAAATACAATAAAAGATAAGATTCGGAACGAAGAGATACGTAAGAAGGTAGGTATTGCACCCATTGAAAATAAGATGCGAGAGAATCGTTTACGGTGGTTTGGACATATTCGGCGAAGGCCTAATGATGCTCCAGTTAGAAGGTTGGAGAAATGGGAAAATATATTAGTTAAAAGAGGTCGGGGTAGGCCTAGGAAGACTTGGATGGAGATGATAGGAAAGGATATGAATGCTTTGAACCTCACCGAGGACATGGCGTTGGATAGAAATGATTGGAGGAAAAGGATTCATGTGGAAGACCCAAAATGAATTTCTTTTTTGGTTCATATCGCTGACCCCAATTGTTTTGGGATAAAGGCGTAGTTGTTGTTGTTTGTTGTTTGTTGTTGAATGTTTCTAGGGGCAATGGTGGCAATGATATGATGCCTTGGATAATATGCTTATGTATAATTGAGATGTCACGTGCTCTAAAATTATGAAAGCATGCGATAAATGTTTAAGTTTAATAGTGAACCATGATTCATGAAACTTTGTTGGTTAAATGTGTGATCTTGTGATTTAAGTATCATATGAAGTGATGTGATGCGTATTGATGATATGTATGCTTGTGCCCATATTAGTGGCCATCGACCCTGAGCGCGGTCCTTTGTTTTGATGCATGCATCACTAAATATGGTACCTTGTTGAGAACCTGTTACCAAAAGATTCTCTGTGAGGGTGTGTATGATCAAGATCAGGTAATCCAATTAGAGGGTAGATCTCTGTGAGGAAATACATTATCCAAGAGCGGGTAGCCACAAAGACGGTGAACTCCTGTGAGGAAGTGTATTGTCCAAGACCAGGTATATCATCTAGGCGGTAATTTCTTGTGAGGTAGTACATTTCTTAGACCAGATGATCTGGCGAGGGACTTGTGAATTTTGATTAAATAAATTGTTATGGTAAGCTGTGATGATCTTTTGATATTGATTGATATAGCCAGTTATGAATATATAGTTTTGGCTTTCTGTTGAGGACCTTGTCCGCAAAGGATTCTTTGTGAGGGTATGTATGATCAAGATCAGGTAATCTGACTAGAGCGGTAGATCTCTGTGAGGAAGTACACTGTCCAAGAGCGGGTAGCCACAAAAATGGTAAATTCCTGTGAGGAAGTATATTGTCCAAGAGCAGGTAAACCATCTAGGGTGAAAATTCCTTATGAGGTCATATATTTCTCAGACCAGGCAATCCAGTGTGGATCTTATGAATTTTGATTACGTAAAAAGTTATGGTGAGTTGTGATGACCTTCTAAGATTGATTGAGATAGCTAGTTATGAATTTATAGATTTTGCTTTTTGTTGTAGAACGATTAGAGAATCACATCTTTATTGATCTTAGATCTTGATATGAGGTTATGCTTGGGTCGTTTGAGAAAAAATGGGGTCATTCTGAAAATGACACCTTAAGCAAAGTCATGACAGTTGGTCGCACAAAGCCTTGAGATATGAGAATAAGTTAAGGTTATTTCGAACAAAGAGTCTGGTAGAAATAGCAAGGACAACAAATGATAACCTGATTATGATAAAATACAGAGACCCCCATTCAAGAAACAAAAGTTTATCACGCATATATTTTCTTTAACTGAAACCTTTCTCAAGAACTAATTATGAGTTGTCCTGATCACTTTAAAAGCATACATGTTGGGATCACTCACACACAGGTTGTGCATCTTCATCAATACTGATTAACTCATACTATGATCTCTAAAGAGAGTCATTCAATAAAAATTCATGAATGAAATTCTTTTAAGAGGGGTACGATGTAAAACCTAAGTTTTTCAGGAAAAAAAATTGGACCTGAGTTAGATTTCGATCCGATAACCCATTAGGGTTATAACACCCGACGCAAGGGGCACGGGTTTTTAAAACCCTCTTCTCCCCCCCCCTCCCCTTTTTCATTTTACGAAAGAGGAAACCCCTCTGGGGTTTCCCTATTTGATGCCCCCGAACTCTCTTTAAATCAACGCAGAAGGGAGGAGGGCTTCCATCGTCTCCTCCTCTCCTCTCACGTCCCCCTCTCTGTTGCGCCTTCGACGAGCCATGGAGGCGCTAGCTCCCTTTGTCTGACCGCAACCCGAGCGCCACCTCTTCCATTTCGTTGCGCTCAGCACCACTGTCGCCGGCAACCTCATAGGTATGCCTTCATCTCTCTCCCTCTCTTTGTTTTCTTCTTCCTGCATCTCCTTTCTCTCCTTTGTTTCCCTCTACTTTCGGAGGGCCAGCAGGAGGCTGGCAATCCATGTCGTGCCCTCCCACTCACTCTATGGTTTCTTATTAGGTCAACAGGGGACTGACGGCCCCTGCCATAACTTTTCCTTCCCCTCTGAGCATGTTGGAAGGCCGATAGGAGGTCGTCGGCCCCTGTTGTGCCTTCCCTCTCTCTTTTGTCGTTGACCGCCTGCCGTGCCCTCCCCCTCTCTGTCGCCTCTCTGTTTTGGCCGACAGACAAAGGCGATGCCTCTGCCTAGTCCTCCTTTTTGGTAAGACCAATGGGGGCTCCGCTTGTCTGGCAGATGCAGTTAGTGCACTGTCACCATGTGTTGGGGTGCTGCAAGTTTGAATCCCAAATGGTATGGTTGTATAGGTGGTCAGGGTTTGCTTAGCCCTAACCTTCAGGTTAGCCAAGCAGGTCCTGGCTCGCCTGGTTGCCGAGCCCACACATGTCGCCCCCTACTTCCACTGCGTGGGGTCGATACTCCCCCTGTTTCACCTTGACCGATCAACAGGCAGGGGCGATGCCCTTGCCACCGATGCCACCTTCTTTTATGCGATAGGTCGGTAGGGGCCGAGCCTCTGCCACTCTGCATTTTCGGGTAGATCGGCAGGGGTTGTGCTCCTGTCGCCTCCGGTGTTCGTCACCAACACTGCATGGGCCGAGCCCTACCATTTTTCTGCCTTTTTGGTAGGTCGACAGGGGCCAAGCCCCTGCCCCTGTTTGTGATAGCAGAAGCTTGGAAGGGGACTTTGCCCCTGCAGTCATTTGTCTTCTCTGCCGCTGTGACCTACCATTAGGTAGGAGGCAGACCCTTCTTGCGCTTGTTTACTGCAGGCAGGGTGCAACCCTGCTCCTTCTCTCCTTGTGGATTGGTGGGCAAGGGCGGTGCTCTGTCTTTTCTTTTTCGTTTGATGGCTACTAAGCATTCCTCGTTTATGTAAATTGCATGATAGGTCCCGCTCATTCTCCATAGTCTGAGCTTTGTATCACCCACACTCGTAGGCGCATGCAACGACGCAACCTCCCGTGGTAGGAAAAAGTTGCACGATGACTCTAGATGAATTAAATAAAGTAGTTGAATCTTGAGATAAGAGCAACTGATATTTTTATGCATGCGTACATATAGATGAATATGACTGATGATGGTTTGTCCTTTACTTGTATTAATTAGCTAACTATGCTAGTTAACTGCACACAATGTTGCTTATATCTTGTGTTGTCTATTTCCTTCAGTTTAGATGTTATTTGCATATGTTGCTCAGATTTAATTTCTCGCAATTACAAATGTTATTACTGCTTTCAATGAAATAAATTGCTTATCTTGTGATGTCCTACTTTATTTATTCTACATTGTCTATTTATGCACCTATCAGTTTGTTATAAAACTGACTCATTTCATGGGCAGGTGGCAAGTAGGACTTTACTGACGGTCGATGACCCGATGCAACATGGCTCGAGATCACCCTCTTTCTGCTAGCATCCTAGTTATTCTTTGTAAGTAAGATTGGTTTGTAAGCTAACGTGTCCATAATTGTCAACTTGTTTTTCTCTCTAAAAGTAAACTGCTTCCATTTATGATTTGAAAGATCAAAATCCTGAACTTTGAAAGGTTTTCTCTAAATGTTTTCAAATTTACAAGTTGAAATTTGGATGCGTTACATCATCCATGCTTGATTCTTTTGCTTGTTCTAGCCCTGTTATTTGGAAAATAAGATCAAATTTTCATCTTTCATAAAGTGAAAAAAGAAAATAGTTGGTAGTGTAGGATCTTCATATATTGTGATCTTCAGAAGTGAGTTAAACTTTGTAAACAACATCCTTTTATACATCATCCTTGGTTGATTCTTTTCTTTGTTCTAGCCCTGTTTATTTGGAAAACTGGGTGAGATTTTCATCTTTCATAAGGGGAAAGAAGAAAGTAGTTGGTAGAAGCCAATGTACCTTGATCTTCTTCATCAAGCAAAATAGAGGGTGAGCAAAATAACATATTTACAGGAGGAGTGGGGAGGTTGGAGACAAAATAAAATAAGAGGGGAGGTGCTATGATGTCCCTTTTCTCTCTCTCCCTCATGATGAGGGTGAAGTCGGCCATCGTCTTCAACCCCTCTATTGGGGCTTTTTTTTTCACCCGTCTTTGTTATTTTTGTAACATAGGGTATATGGAACATCAGCCACGTCTCACGTTTGTTAAAAAAATGTGATCTTTTTGTGTTTTTTATTACGCACGATGCACATGACGTGCTATCAAATATACCCTTATGTTTCAGTTCATGTCAGTATTACAGGAACTTGGCTGCAACTCATTGAGGATGAGTGGCGTACAAGGTACATTGGCCAGTAAGGCATTTACTTGGTTAGGGGATATTGGAACTTATACTTTCGTGGGGAAGGTTCATGGTAAATGTTGGAAGTGGGAAAAAGATGGAATTTTTTTTACTGAACATGAAAATCTGAATCTTCCCATGTTATTTTGAACAAGTGAAAATTTTTCACATTAATTTCTTTAATCTTTTCCCATGTATATGATTTTTTTTCACCTAGTGCAAAATTTGTTTGGCCCAAAATAAGAACCATTTTCTCTCATTCGTGAGAGAACAATTCTCGTTTTCACCATTTCTCGCGTACAAGCAAACATGAGAAAATGAGGAAGTGAGTTTGAAAACCACATAAGGGGCCATTTTAACTCGTGATTCACAATCACGTTGTCCATCGTGTGATTTTGAATCACATGAGATGCAAGCAAACGTGCCCCTAAACAATGATGAATATTTTTTGGTGCACTATGCCCCGTGTATTTCATTTTTTTATAGGACCCCACTTTTTCATATGATAGGGAGATTCAAATTTTCTTTTGAAAAATTTTCACTTCCAAATGTGCCCTAAGGCCATGTTTGGAAGTAAGGAAAAAACAAGAAAATTTTTGTACCAAATGTAAAAAATGCAAACTTTCCTTTCTACTTCAAACTAGTTTCACATTTATATACGATTTTCCCAACCACGTACAAAGATTTTCACCTAAAGATTTGGAGAAATGTGATGAAACTGTTCTCAACAACATCTAATATTTTTCTCATGAAAGAAATTTCATACGAAGAGTCAATTTTTTCTAAAGAAAAAATATACCATTTTCAAACATGGATGATAGATCCTTTTCTATTTCTTTGGAAATTTTGAAAATAAAAAATATTGAAAAAACATTTTACCGTCTAAATGAGTTTACCGTCTAAATGAGTACCAAGTATCAACCAAATCTAGTGCATGCTTCAAGGAGGTTTGGCATAGTGGGGTGAGGCCTTGGCCACTAGACAGGTGATCAAGGTTAGATTCATACGGGTGTCTCCTCTCTGTGCAAGCTGACGCCCAGCTAGGGCCTCGTGGACGGGGTTCCTAGCCTTGGCGTTTTACGCTGTCAGCACCTTGACTGTAGGTATGATAGGTCGAGCGAGCACGACCAGTTATTCATGTTGGGTGTGGTTGTTGGTGCCTGCACAAGAGATGAGATGGAACATACCTGAAGCGTCCATGTTCGGCTGATGATGACCGATGAGTGAACCCGATCTATCTGTTGAGAAACTATGTTTTGATGACACATAATATGATATACTGTCATATATGCTTTAATATGATATAATGATATGCCTTCATGAAAAATGTTATATTATGACTGAATATGATTTGTCATGTATTTAACGAGTATTTGATGCAAGGTTATTTCACTTAAAAAGAATGGAGACAACCTGCTCAAGTACAACCTTTGGTGGAATCATACTCTCTGAAGAAAAAGCTTGATGGGCCATACATTCTTGAAGATCATCTAAGGAATTCGGCTACTTCAAGATGAAGACTTTTTTCTTCTTTAGAGTCATATGTAACAGAACCTTCAGAAGGATGCATAGTGCATATTTCATATTACATGTTTTATCATACAAAGCCATTTATTTACAAAAGCTATGTTTCATAAAAGTATACGATATTTCAAAAAGCACATTTTTTGAAAACTAATCATTGTACTTTCTTACAAACATTTATGAAAAAGATATTTTGACAAGATAAAAGAGCTTATGATTTCAAAAGCATAATTGTACCTTCTAACATGTATTTATGAATAAGACAACTTGAAAAAAAATAAAAACTAATGATTTCAAGTATGAAAGAAAAAGACAAAATGAATTTAAGTCATAATACAAAATCGTCTAGCTTGAATTGACAATGTAAGAAAACTAATATTATTATATTTGGAAAAGACTTTAGTTACTTTATACAACTCAAGAATGTCGACTTACTTAAAGTCATCATTCTTTCTATAGACATTAAATACCACCTCAAAAGCATTTGAGAAATGACCATTTATTTATTTAATAATAAAATTCATACTCAAGAATGTCGACTTATACTTAAAGCCATCATTCTTTCTGTAAACATTAAATGCCACCTCAAAAGCATTTAAGAAATGACCATTTATTTAATGATAAAAATCTCCACTCAAGAATGTCGACTTACTTAAAGTTATCATTCTTTCTGTAAACATTAAATAACACCTCAAAAAGCATTTGAGAAATGACCATTTACAAATAAAGTACTCAACAAAGCATTTATTGTATTTACATACATTTAAGTAAAGAAATGACGATTTGTAAGAAAAATACTAATATACTACAAATCATTAAATTTAGTAAAGACAAAAATACATGATGACTTACACTCCAACGTTCAATGTACTACACATCATTTATTATGAATAGACCTTTTACAAATTATATCACATTTAAAATACTACAACGAATAGTGTACCCCAAATACTACACTTATAGAAAGAAGACTTTTTTGAAAATACAGTATAATACACATATCTTTTTACATAAAGTTGTTTTTGAAATGACTTGACATCTCACATCTCAAAAGGACAATCATTTCAAAAAGACAATGACTATTTTCTTGAAGACTATATATATACTAACAAAATAATATCTCAGAAAGACATGTGAGCTTACAATGAGAAAAAATCTTATTCGATATTTGAAAAAGAGAGCCTAGAAAAAGAAAGAGAAAAGAAAGAAAAAAAGTCAAGAATAGCTCTTTGACAAAGAGTATTATCTGAGTGAAAAGAACAGAACATTCTGATAATCCTTCATTCGTGCATTCATATCATTCTGAAGGTTCTATAGGAAGTATTGTATCTTTATGTTATTCATTGTATCCCTTCTCTGTTGAGAGAAGTAGACCTCTGGGAAAGAGGGTGTTTTCCTTCTCTATTGAGAGAAGTTGACCTCTGTGAAAGAGGGTGTTTTCCTTCTCTATTAAGAGAAGTTGACCTCTGTGAAAGAGGGTGTTTCCCTTCTCTGTTGAGAGAAGTAGACCTCTGAGGAAGAGGGTGTTGTACTATTTATCCGGTAACTCATATTTTATAGTGAAAGGCCCAAGTGTTTTGCTTGGGGACTGAATATAGGTCAGTGACTTGACCGAACCAGTATAAATCTTTTGTTTTATGTGTTGTGCCTTATTGCATTTAAATTTTATTTTATCAATCTATTTCATATTTCACTATTCACCCCCCCTCTAGTGGAATTTCACTATCATCTCTAAGACATTTGTTTCTTCAGTCAGTCGCAACCCTTGATGAGCGCAGGCCCTCCAACGATGATGAGCAGAATCAAAATCCTAGAGCAATCAACTATATTGATTTTCTTATATTTTCTGCACAAGGGTCTCTCATCAATACCCCTTTTTATAGCATTAATCTTTATTAGGAAATAATTAAGATAATTGTTCCCTCCAAATGGTAAGGTTTATCTGATAGGGATACCTCTAAGAGAGTCTTTATACATGGGTGACTCTAACATTCTCTCACTTGTCCCAGCGATAAACCCTTAACTGAATACCTTATGGGAATGACTTGATGAATAGATTGACCTTTAAAATATATTCTACATATCCTTAGTTGAATCTCTAATCCTTATGAGATTAACAAAAAAAATATAATGAGAATCAAAATTATATTGATCACTTTATTTTTATGCATATGTCAAAAAGAGTTTAACAAGTTCATCCTCAATACATGTTTGGAATACAATCTCGGTGCTAGCCCTTTAGTAAGAAGATCAACAATCATCTATTTGGTACAAATATTAACAATATGCACTAGATGATTCTTTGTCCTTTCTTTAATAACAAAGTACTTTAATTTCATATGCTTACATGACGTAGTACTTTTATTGTTATTCAAAAAAGATACCACAACTTCATTATCAAGTAGATCTTCAATGGCTTCTCGATGAAATCAACCACCTTTAACTGTGATATGAAGTTTTTCAACCCTATGGCCTGCGAAGTAGTCTTGTACAATGTTATAAACTCTACCTCCATGGTGTGAGCAGCAGTGGTCGTCTGCTTCTCATTCCTCCAAGAGATCGCACCCCCAACAAGTAGGAAGACATACCCAGTAGTAGACTTTCTACTATCAAGGCACCCTCCCAAGTTCACATCTAAGTAGCCAATGACTTCAAGGTGATCAACCTTATGATACGTCAACATATAATGTTTTGTCCCTTGCAAATACCACATGACTTTCTTAGCAGCTTTCCAATGGGATATGTCTGGGTTAGACTGAAATCTACCAAGCATCCCTACTGCGAAAGAAATATCTGGACGTGAATAAGTCTGCGTATATTGCAAGTTGCCAACAACTAATGCATATGGATAAGCACTCATCTGTGCTTTGTCAATATCGTTCTGTGGACAATCTTTTAGGCTCAGTTTATCACCTTTTGATATGGATGATGTACCAGAAGAATAATTCTTCATCCCATATCGCTTTAATATTTTATTTATGTAGGATGTTTGAGAGGGACCTAAAAAACCTTTTGCTTTGTCTTGGCAGATCTCTATGCCAAGTACAGAAGCAGCCTCACCCATATCTTTCATATCAAAATATGATGTAAGAAACTATTTTGTCTCTTCAAGTAACTTTATATCTTTGGTTGCAAGTAGTATGTCATCTACATACAACATCAATACAATGAACTTACTCCCACTTTCCTTAAAGCATATACATCAATCAATGATGTTTTTTGTAAACCCGAAAGTCATGATGACATGGAAAAAATTAATATACCACTATCGGGAGGCCTGTTCAAGTTCATATATTGATTTGTTAAGCTTGCAAACCAAACAATCATCTTCAGAGAAACCAAGAGGTTGATCCATATATATCTTCATTCATATCTCCGTTGAAGAATATTGTTTTCACATCCATCTGATGTAGCTTTAAGTCATAATGAGCTACGAGAGCCAAAATTATCCTTATTGACTCCTTAGTTAAGACAGAAGAGAATATCTCATTATAGTCAATGCCCTCCATCTGGGTGAATTTTTTAGCAAACAATCTTACCTTATGTCTTTATATGTCACCTTTGGAGTCCTTTTTAGTCTTAAAGACCCATTTACACCCTATGGGTTTTATTCCTTTAGGTAACTCGACAAGATCCCACACTATTCTTTCATGGTTTTTATCTAGTACGAAGATTGTTTACTTTCAACAGCTTCCATAAAAGTCAATGGGTCATCATCTATATCTATGAAATCATCAGGCTCTTGAAGGTACACCACATAATCAGGATGTATAGCAGATTTTTTAACTCTTGTGGATCTCCAAACAGATCATTCTATAGGTTCAGATTGAACCTGTTTATCCTGTTCGTGCTATTATGTATTATCCACAATGAGTTCACTTTGGATTTATGCATCAACAACGGGTGATCAACCACATCGTTATTAGGGATAACAATATGGTATCTCTCGATGTTCTCCTCAACAGGTAGTGAGATTGGATTATGTATTTCCTCAAAACCAAGATTTTGAAGTGCACTTAATCCGAGTGAACCATCTTCAAGGAATTTTGCCTTATCCATTTCAACAATCTGTGGTGAATGAGATGGGCAATAAAACATGTATACTTTTGATCTCTCTGGATAACCAATAAAATATCCATTGATTGTTCTTGAATCAAAGACTTTAATGTGGGGGTTATACAACTTAGCCTCTGCAGGGCATCCCCATATGTGCATATATGACAGTGATGGTTTTCTACCTGTCCACAACTCGTAGGAAATTTTAAGCACTAATTTTATAGGAACCTTATTCAAAATATATACAGCAGTCCTTAAGGCTTCACTCCACAACTTGATGGGAAGTGTTGAATAATTCAACATGGCCCTAACCATTTCTTTAAGCGTATGATTTTTTCTCTTAGCTACACCATTCAGGTAAGTACTACCAGGCATGGTATATTGAGGCACAATGCCTTTCTCTTTGAGAAATTGCACTAATGGTCATTCCCTTTGACCCATCTTAGTAAACCTACCATAATATTCACCACATCTATCAGGCCGAACTATCTTAATAACTTTACCGATTTATTTCTCTACTTCTTTCTTAAGTTCTTTAAACATTTGAAAAATATCAGATTTTTCATAAATCAAGTAGAGATACATATACCCAGAATAGTCATCAATAAAGGTGGCAAAATATATTTTACCAGTGTAACGGGGGGTAAATGATTCACATACATCCATATGGACTATTTTCAATATCTCACTACTATGTTTGGCATCCTCTTTATATGTGTTTGCTTGCTTAGCCTTTATGCAATTAACACGCGGGTCATTGTCAGTAAAATCTAAGAATTTCAAGATCTATTCATTTATGAGTCTCTTTATTCTCTTTTCAGAGATATGACCCAACCTTCAATGCCAAAGCATGTAGGACTTATCATTAATCATGCTACGTTTATTTTCAACCAATGCATATTCAAAAGTCAAAGACTATTGAGTTTGGATCTTCATGTTTAATTTGTACAAACCATCATAAACAAAAGCAGAACCAATTTCAATTGAATTTTTGTATATGAATAACTTGGACTTTTTAAATTTAAAACAATATCCAAATTTATCCAACCTTAAAATTGAAATTAAATGTCTACTATATGATGAAACATAAAAAAAATATCATGAAGATCCAAATCTACGTCGGTATCTAAAGTGATCCTGCAGGTCCCAACACACTTTATATGCGAACACATCTTGTTTCCTGAATAGATGCTCTTCTCATGCATTATTGGTTCCTTTCTATTTAGGAACAACTGCAAACATTTGGCAATACAAATAGTAGCACCAGAATCAATCCACAAGCTATTTTCAAGAATATATAATAAATTACATTCATGAGAAACAAATGACAAATTACCTTTCTTTTCTAACCATTTCTTGTACGTTATGCAATTCGCCTTTTTGTGTCCCTTCTTCTTGTAAAAGAAGCACTTTATAGGAGCAGAATCGGGTTGCTTGCTTTAAGATGGCTTTTCTTCTGCTAACTTCTTTCTAGCATTTTTCTTAAATGCATTTTTCTTTGGTCTTACCTTGGATTCATGAGAAGCCATATGTGCACTTTGTATCTTCTCTCCTTTCAATCTCTATTCTTCCTCAACACACTTGGACATAAGTTCATTGAACATCCATTCATCATTATGTGTGTTGTAAGAGATCTTAAAAGGACCATATTTCATAGGTAGGGATGCCAAAATTAAATGCACTAGAAATGAGTCAGAAATGGTCAGCTTCATGTCATTCAGTTGAGATATTATGTTTCTCATTTCCAAAATATGTTGATGAATATTGCCCTCTCTAGAATACTTCATAGATATGAGTTTTGACATTAGGATACTGGCCCTGACCTTATTTGAACTGACAAACTGTGCCTCAACGACACTCAAGAATTCCCTCACTGTCCTGCATTGCGGGATAGCGCTGCAAATATTCTTAGCCACCTTAGATCGCAAAAGCAACAGGCTAAGTCTATTCGAGCGCTCTCACTTCTCAAAAACACTCTTTTGTTCAGCAGTGCTTTGATCTGTTAGGGCAACAAGCTCATCCTTTCTTAAGGCCAAATCCAAATCCATATACCCTAATGTGAAAACAGATAATTTTTTTCTAATCACTAAAATTAGATCCGTCAAGAAAATGGATAGTATTTGAGTCATCTAAAATCACAGAACCAGAAATTGCATGACAAAAGACATGTATAAAAAAGAAGCATATACGAGACAGACCTGATGGAAAAATCAATAAATAAAAAGCCCTTGATATGCTTATTTTTTGGCGAGTGTAGGGGGTCATCGAAGTTCTACTTTGGTAAGAGTTTTGACACACGTAATCGCTACGCCTACGACCACAGTTGGTAAAACTAAAGTTCATGTGAAGTTACACCATCAACACATGGCACCTTTGGATACACATGCACAATGTATCTCAACACACTTGCTTTATTTTACCCTACTTAAATTTCAAACATGATAAAACTCCCTTTAGGTTGCTTCATCGTTACATGAATTTAAGTGCAACATTAATATTGGATAAAACTGTATGATAGAACAAAATTGACAACATACATGCATCTAGTTACTTTGGTAACATGAATTCACTAAGTTATCTGACTATCCTTGATTCCAATATCAGTCATACATAATGGGTGCATAATCATAAATAGAATGCATGAAAATTAACAAAAATAAACTTAAATGAGTAAAACTTTGGGTCTTCAAGCAGAAACTGGTCTGAAAACACCCTGAACCAGTCTGAAATAGCCCCGAATCGATTAAATAAAGGTCTGAACCGATTTTGAACCTTATAAATCGGTGTCAAGTATGAACAAAAGTTCATAAAACCCTATAATTGTATGTAAAATTCTTGTATCTTCATATATTTATGAAAACAGGGTCTTAGCATCGTGAAACCGGTGAAAAACTAGAAGGAAATGTTCAAAAAAGAATCTAAACCGGTACCAGAAAGGGTGGTATTAGTTCATGATCCGGTTCAGGCCAAATAGTTTCAGGACCTTGCAGAAGTATGGGTTCGACCTGGTTCAAACATGATCCGAGGATGACCCGGTATAAACCGGATCCGGGTCTGACCCGATCCAGTCATAACCCAGGTCGGACCCAGTCTTTTCGGATCAGACCCTGATTCAGAACCATTATGGGTCTGAATCTAATCCAATAGGTCAGGACAGACTTGGTATACTGGCAGACCCGATCCACCCAAAATGGGTCTAGATCGGGTCCAAAAATGGGTCAAAATCCCAGTCCGACCCAGATAGCCAAAAACAAAAATTAAAAGGGTTTTTGGCTTTTGAGAAACCGAGTCGGTTTCTCAGAAATCGAAAGGGAAAATGCCCTCTCGCCCCTCATATTGACAACATGATCGTCGACGAAACGGTGGCGTCAGGCATTAGAAGCCATCGTTGGCTCCCCGACGACTGTCCATGGTCGGAACCCCTTTGAAAGAAAACCCATTAAACAAGGGTTTCGGGGTTCCCACCAACTCGGTGATCCAGCGATGGCGGTGCTGCCAGCGAAAAAACGATGAAGGCTTCCGGCAGCCAGCGATTTTGGCGAGGACGACAGCTAATAGTTGCCTACACCCCTCCCTGGTGAAAAGCCATCACTGTCGCATACCCCTTGCCCTCAGTTTCTTCAGCGACAACAGACCCTCATCGTGCCTAACGGTAAAGAGGAAACAACCGGCGAAAGGGCTACCTACTATCTGTTTGCGACGACGCTCCAGGTGACGATCCTGGCGTCGGTCAGCCTCCCAGCAACCCAACGGTGCAAGTAAAACCCCTCTTATTTTTTTTTATGGATCTGTCGTCGGGGATGGTAGTCACCCCACGACGACCATCACCAACCTACAGGTGACTGTCGCCCCACGTCGTCGTCTGTCGGCGACCCACATCGCCCAACGACGTCGACCGACGATCATCGGTATCAGCGCCTGATCGAGCAAAAGAACCCTGGCAGTCACTGAATGTGTGACTCCCCCTTTTGGCTCTAGCGAAAACGGTGAAGGGGTACACATGACCACAGGCAAGCCATTTAGTAGAACAGGCGTACCCATATGCGAGCCCTGTTTGCTGCATGTTGTTTCTAGCACCTGTAACTGTTACCCATCAACGGCACTGGAATGCGACAGACATCAGCAGCGAGAACTAAAAGCCAACATCGACGAGCATAAACTGGATGCTCCCAATGCACTCACACGCGCAACAAAAGCGTGGTGGTGGGCCCATAACCCAATGTCGGTGCCTGCGCAAGAGATGAGACAGAACATACCTGAAGCGACCATGTTCGGCTGATGATGGCCGATGAGTGAACCCGATCTATTGTCCCTGAGACGCTCATCTCCTCAGTCGGTCGCAACCCTTGATGAGCATAGGCCCTCCAACGACGATGAGCAGAATCTAAATTCCAGAGCAATCAACTATGTTGATTTTCTTCTATTTTTTACAGAGGAATCTCTCATCAATACCGCTTTTTATAGCATTAATCTTTATTAGAAAAGAGTTAATATAATTGTTTCCTTCAAATTGTAAGGTTTATCAGATAGGGACACCTCTAGGAGAGTCCTTATAAGTGGGTGACTTCAACACTGGTTTCTTCGTGTTATAAATAAAAAAAATCTGATGCATCTAAATTGATGAATCATGTATCATTAAATTAGTTTAAACATTAAACCACTAAAACTATAGGCAGGCCCATTAAGTGACCCGATTCTCGGTGAGGGTTCGTTATCATTACAAAAAAAATAGACATCTAGAATGCTACTTGTTATACATGACGTTATAAACCAGCCAATCAGGTAAAACACCAATAGTGCAGATTGGTCAATGCAGTATCTCACAGTTCAGATAGATAATTCATGATAGCAGTTTAATTACTCCTATCCAAACTGAAGCTGAACAATAAATCTGACCTCCGTACCACTCTTGTTCAGTCTAGGATGGCAATCGCAGGGAAAATAATTATATTTTTGTAAATAGAATATTAGAAAATTAATTTGGCATATTTTAATAATATATAATGTATTTGATATTCTCACTAGGGATGGCAGTGGACAGGAGTGGGGAAGGAGGACAAGGTCTCCAGCCCCGCCCTGTCTCAAAATCCTGTCCAACATCCCCACCTTGATTCTCGCATCCGTTTTGATTTTAACCTCCATCTCCGCTTCCATCCCCGTTTTAAATGGGGTGAGGAGGGGCAGGGCCCCGTTACTCCTTGGTCCATTGCCATCCCTAAAGAAAGATTGGGAACGGGGCAGGGTGGGGCAAGGCGGGGATCAAGAGAGGGCGGAGGAAAGCGTAAGTCCATCTCCGCCTTCATCCCCACACGAGTTTTGATTTTAACCTCCATCTCTGTTTCATGTCCTCCATCCCCAGTCCAAATGGGGCGAGGCGGGGCCCCATTTCCCCAGGGTCCACTCCCATACCTATTCTCCACAAGCATGTTAAGGCATCCTGCGAGATGCTGTCCCTGTCAAACAGCGGACGCTTTGTTCTGCACATCCTGCAGGCAGGTTTTTTTTGTACCGATCACCCACCACCCCGGAATGATATGAATGGGGACAGGGGGATGGTATTAAAAAAAAAGGAATTTTAGGTTCAGCTGGACAGTGTGTCCTGTCTGTGCTAGACATGTATTTTGTTCAAGCTTGAACAAGCAATCAAACACATCTTATGTGTTCCATGAGTTGTTGACAATGTAACAAGCATACAAATTTCTTAATCAGCAAAATTTATCACATCTTGCGTATCCACATGGGCTCGACATACCTGGCTAGGTGGGTCAGCTTAAGACTTTCAAGTTGAAAGATGGTGCAAGTTGGATATCCGAAGCATGAATCCCTTGCCGCAAGATCAAAATAATGAAAAAACTATTCTAAATAGCAAAGAGAATACTCAGAGTTTTTCATTGCAGACACTGAAAAAATGACAGTCAATGTGACAACTTTCTGCTCTTTGAGATGTTTGAACTTTGAACTATAAGGTTGTTTCTCCTTGTTATAAAAAAAGGGTAAGGAGCACGCCTTGCACATATTCATTTTTTGGATTTATATATAAAATGGATGATTTTAGACCATAATTTGTAAAATGTGTTATGGGATTGCCCCGCAAGATGCAACCATTAACCAAATCTTTAGTAAAATTGTTTCACTAGGGTGCGTTTGATGCACTGTCCGCACACGTCCATGGGATGCCCAGCACGTGGGCCCCATACGCCTCTGCGCACCCACTCAAATGCAGGACACGCGGACACTCGCATGGTGCATTCCGCAGACAGGAAATAAGTATCCACCATTGTTCTGTGCCCCTCACGGAACAGCGGAGGATGGACACACAAGAAAAAAACTTTTTAATTTTTATGGTGCATGGATGGTGGGACAGGGTGTCCTGTCTTGTCCGTGGATAGAACAGGACATGACTCTCTATCCTTTCCTTTGCTGTCTGAGATTCAAACGCCCCCTCATTTTTTCCTGAGAAATTGATTTCTACTTCCACTTCAATGAGCACAAGATGCAATGTCTAACATTGAGTTCACTGAATGGGATTCCAGCAAGTTGGATAATAGGGGCCTCACATTGCCTCATTCACTTCAGAGGTGGCATGCTCATTGGACCCCAATACTTAGATTCTGCACCAAGATCTCCGCAAGATTGCTGAACCAAAATGATTGATGACAATCTAGAAAGCAGGAAGAAAAATGGAAACTGGATGTCATAGTGCCGCACCATCTTGATTATATATATATATATAGAGAGAGAGAGAGAGAGAGAGAGAGAGAGAGATGAGCTGCTCGTGGCTCGGCTCAATGTTCCACTATAAAGAGTTCAAATAGTCGAACACAAACAACCAATGTTCAGGTCAGCTCCACTTGTAAAGGCTCATTAACTCGTAATAAATATATTTTATATCATAGAATGTAAATGATTGAGGTGTTTGGCTTGCCAGTAATATATAAGTTGAGAGCTCAAATCTTAAAACAATTATTTATTTTGTAAATGAGCCAAATTCGAGCTAGCTTAATAGTTATAGGGTCTAAATTCTTTTATTTTCAATTGTGAGAAAAGATATATATATTTTTTTTGTTATTGAGCTAGCTGATGCTCATCTCATTCAGCTTGGACTACTCATGAGCTTAAGCTTGGCTCGGTTCGACAAAAGAAATGAGCCAAGCTTGAACACTTTGTTCAGTTCGTTCGGCTTGTTTTACCAGCCCAACTAAAGGGTGGATCATGAGCACTCCCACGAGCAAAGAACAGGGCGTAACCGCATTATAATATTAAATATTTAAAAGAAAAGCCTATGCTCATAGAACTAGTTTAACTTTAACTATGCTCTTGAGAGGAGCGTGCAAGCATCTCTGATTCACTAAACGCTGAGACTATACTAGTTAAAAGGGCCAACTTTCAATATGATAATAATTTTTCTTGATGACGAGGAACCCTGGCCAACAACTGGGTCACTTAATGGGCCTGCCCATTTCTGAGGTAAACCTTAGATGGGGTCACCGACACCCAAGCTCTTAAGAAGCCTATCAGTTAAAGGCACCCACACATCCGGTGGAAGTCAAACCTCGAACAAAGGAGTCACCACCTTCTCCTAGGCTCCATGCCACTTGGCGACTCAGGTGGGTGTCAATATGATTATAATTAATAAACTCACAACAAAGCAATAGTTATGTTGATTTTTGTTATAAGAAAAAGTTTTCCCACCAAACTGGTTTTCTTCTGTCTTGTAATCATTCTTTTGATTTTTAACTTATCAGGGTCTGCCTAAACCCAGCTTGCTAATAAAAAAAATACATCATTTTTTTGAATTTCTGACACGCTTAAAAAAACAAAAAACAAAAAACAAAATTGTTAGCAATTTTCAACTTCTCATCACAAGTTTTTGATATTGGTAACGCCTCAGAGGTCCATGGCAGGTACATTAAGTAATAAATATAATATTCCCACAAAAGAGGGTAGGTGGCCTAACTGTGATCCATGAACAACCTTGACTTCTCAAAATACTCCATATCTTTGCACGCATGACTTGGTACCACACCACGTCTAACAGTCACATTTTGGTACCACACCTCATCTCATAGGTGGGTTATGTACTTCTCCATCAACAAGAACAACAAAAAAAATGAATGAAATTTCAAGATGGTATGATTCATGGCATGACATGAAAAATGCCTTTTGGGGGTTTGTATGGATGCCAAGCTGGTGTGCTGCAGCCTTTGTTGCCATGGTTTTCACTTGTTCTTGAAAAGTGAAATGTTGGGGCATACTGCCTGTACTACCACCAATGTTGTCAGTATCGGTGTGAATTCTTATAAGAACTGCAGAAAATTGATACGATACTAACCTTTATAGGCTATTTTTTAATAAATATAAAATACTTAAAAATAAATTTTTAATATTATTTTAATAGTTTTAACACTTGTCGCGCTCTGATTGACATGAAATATTTTTTTTAAGTACTTTTCAAACTGGTTCAGAACGATTCAATTGAGAATCAATATGGGGCCGATTCACCTGAACTGTTGGCCCCATACGATTTTGACATTGTCTACCACTAATTTTGCAGCTGCCCACAAGCGCTTCTTTCATTACTAGGAACAATATGACTACAAGAAAGCAACTTTTGCTCTAGTAAAAGCCTTGCCGGTAAAGATTTTACCGGCGCAATTTACATTTGCCACTGAAATTCAGCTTTTCCTGCCGCATTTTTTTTAAATGCCTTTACTGGCGGAAATTTATCGTCATTAAAAGACTTCTACTGGCGCATTTATTTAATGCGCCAGTAAAGGGGAAAATAGTGAGAAAAAAAAACTCATTGGCTACAAAATTGACTTTGCCAGAATAACTAAATTTCTCACAAAATTCAGTTGAAAAGACTGCAAAATTGAAACTGCTTGTAAGCATCACAAGGAAACATTTAAATTTCCTATGAAAATAAGTATTTCTCAAATTTTTCTTTTTTTACTAAAAAAAATTCGCTGATAATTTCTGAGGAAACTCCACAGTTGTTAAATTCCTCAAGAATTCCCTTGCTGATAGTATCACAGTAAAAATATTAGTGTCTATCACCATAGTGAATCCCAAAGACAATTAATCAACCATGAACTAAAATGAATACTCAAAGTATAAATCATATCCTCTTAGGAATGAGAATAAATGACAAAATAACCTGTTTAAGAATATAAAACCATGATGCTTACCTTAAGCTTTTCTGGCTGACTGTGCTCTTGCTGGAACCAGAATGCAAAGGCTTGGCTTTTGCCCAGAGCAAAGATGCCAATTTTTTTTTAAATGACAGACACTGCAGCAATAGCACTGATGAGACAGACTGCAGAAGTAGCTACAAGAATCAAACAAACCATCACACCAGCAGAATACATGCTTGTGAGACCATATAAAACAATAAATATTGTGGCATCTGATAAGCGCTTAAAGCAGAAGTTCAGTCCAGCAGGGAACAGAATAAGCAGAATGTGAAAATCAAACACAAAAAAATACCAAATTGTCGGCTGATGCTCAGACACAAAGGCAATAATAAGAATATGATCCATTGCATATGTTGGATCGAGTAGGGAATAAAAGTGTCCTGTCCATGGGGATATATAGCCTGGTGCCATACCAACTCCAAGTGGAAGAACACCCACTCTGCAAATGTCACACTGATCCTCCAAAAGGCTTGAAATAACTTTGCATCATCCAGAAGATACTTGACCCAGTTTAGGAAGTAAAATACCTAAACAAGGAAGAAGAGAAGTGCCTGCACCCAAAATTAACAAGACATACATTAAAAAAATGCCTAAAAAGTCTCCTTCCCTGCACTTTCATTTGGAAGTGGTGGACAGAGTCAGCCTTAGTAGGTTCGTAAAATATGAGCAGCTCTTTGAGCTTCAGCAGTTGAAAAAGTTCCTTCTTTTTCTGCTTTGACAACTGCATCGTATAGACTTTGTCTTGTATTTAGCAACTGCAATTGAAGTCGGCAAGAAAACATGAAATTCAAATCATAAAGGAACCTATTAAAATACAATGAGTATCAAAACTATTTGACAACTTTTTTTACAAGACAAAAATATTTGGATGCCGCACTTATTCATTGTAGAGCTTAAATAGCATTGAATGTCACCACCCTTTTCTCACAACCTCAAAAACTATAAAGCAAGAGACTAACATTTCAGGAAAGTTGCCACAAGTCTATAACCTAGCATTGCTGTTTACTACCAGGCTCTGTTCACGAGGAACAAGTTTGAGACCAGAGAGAGTAGATTTGGCGCATTAATTCTCCACCTATTAGGTACTCAATTCCGAGGTGTAGATTTCATAAGCTGCCATAAGAACTTTGGCTGCCCCTTTTTTCTTTTCTTTTTAACTTTCACTACGAAGGAAAAGACAGGATTGGAACCCCCATTCTCCTTTGCCCACGATAATACTTGTGTTCAACTTGGTCAACAAACCAAATTGTACAATCTTTCTGCAATTCAATAACACACAACTTATTGTTCCTGGTGGTTGTTCATGTGGCAAAACCAATCACTTGCTAAACAAGATCATAAATTTAACAATTCTATTCTATAGTACAAGGACATGGTTATAATTAACTTAACCAGCTTGTTTTTGTCTTAAAATCTATTTGGATAAAGTATATGATCATACTGTTGGCATTTTCTGCATAAACATACACAGAAAAGTGTACTTGAAGATGTCATAGAATGCACGTGCGGGTGCTTAGCGTTCTCCTCAACCGGTCGACGCCCACGATGAGCCCAGGCCTTAGGTCGACGGTGAGCAGGACACTGAACATAATGAACCAAATGTGAGCTAAGCTAAGGCTGTTATTGAATGTTAATGGTTCATCATCATCCATTGCAGTCAGCCGCCCCTTTATATAATGGAGGAGGGAGAGGAGGTACAGTGAATGTGGACAATCCACATTCACTTAACCTCCTCCCTTATGGCATTAACTGCCCTCCACTATCATGCCCACTAACCCACTAAGCTTTTAATGTCAAACTGGGTCACTCAATGGGCTGGACCCGATCCATACGTCCAACATTCTTTCACTTGACCCATTGACATTAAAAGTGCACTAAATTGAGGTTTAAACTGTTATCTCGATTTAATTCTTTACGTAGGTTCACATGCTACCCTTTATTACAAGAATGAATCATATGAGTCATGTAGATGAACACTCCTTTATGAAATGTCATATTTCCATATTCTACATTACAATTCACCTTCAGTACTTTAGCATGTTGAAAATACATTTATGAATAGGTTGGTCTCTAACATATTCTATTGGTCTTTTAATATTGTTATTCTGCTATTCTCTCTAACCCATATGAGAGATTCTTTATGCAAAATCAACAATATACAAAGTCATAGAGAATCAAATTCATATACACAAATGTGATTACATGATGTATTGTCATATATCAGAAGGAAAAAAAAAAGACTCAACCCCTTTATATGTTGGAAATACAATTCTGGTGCTAGCCCTTTAGTAAGGGGATCCACTGTCCTTTCTTTCGTCCCAATTGTATCAATACATACCAGATGATTCTCAGTCCTTTCTTTAACAACAATGTATTTTAACTCCATGTGTCGACACGAGGTTGAACTGTTGTTGTTATTTGAAAAGGACATGGTTGCTTCATTATCACAAAAGATCTTTAGTGGTCTTTCAATAGAGTCCACTATACCAAGACCCATAATGAAGTTTCTTATCCAAATGGCCTGTGATAAAATCTCATATAAAATCAATAATTTTTGTCTTAATGAATTTCAGAAATTTCTTCATTGTACTGCAGTGAGAGATGACACCTCAAATATTCTTAGTCACTCGCAATTGCAAAAGCAATAGGCTAAGATATTCGAACACTCCCACATCTCATGAACATCATTTTAAGCGCTCTCACTTCTCTTAGACAGCCTTCAGAACAACTGTTCTATTCTCCGTATAAGTAAAAGATAAATCGTTCTATACGAGATTTATATTGAAAAGGTAAATATGAGACCCCTTATTATTCGCCTTTTCTGAGACAAGCATAGTTGAGCCATTATCGTTCCACTTTGATGGAAATGACAATACTCATAATTGCTTTGTCTCTTCAATTCTTAAGGAATTGACTTCAGTTGGTGAAACTAGCAAATCATGTATCCAGAGACAATTTAGCATTATACATTTGGGTACGAACATGCTTCATGAGCTTAAATATACATCTACTATCATACCCTGTGTGAATTTGGAACACAACGACCTACCTTTGGGTAGAATCAATGTTTCATAAACTCACACGCAATCATAATAACAAAACTTAATGTGGTCCAAAAAATCCTCAATCAACATGACTCAGATCACTTTGGTGATTACATGAATTGGTTAATCAAAATCTTTTACCGAAAACATATTTGTATTATGGAGCACGCCTATGCACACATGTAAATGCATGCATATTCATGACAAAAAATACAAGTTCATGCTTCAACTAATATGCATAAACTAATTGTCATAAATTTAGTTATAATTTATGCTTAAAACCATCATGCACAACTTAACCAACACAAAATACATGAATTAACATGCATAAGTCATGCATTCTTTAGAATAAGCACTTTATAAAGCATGAAAAATAATAAAAGCATGCTCATACGGATAAAAGTTGGGGTCCTTAAGCAGAAATCGGTCTGAAAACACCCTGAAGCGGCCCCGAACCGGTCATCTAAAGGCCCCAACCGGTTCTGAACCTTATGAAATGGTACCAAATATGAACAAAAGTTCATAAACCCCTATAATTGTATGTCTAAATCCCTGTATCTTCATATATTTATAAAAACAAGGTTTTAGCATCTTAGAACTGGTGAAAAACTAGAAGGAATCGGTCAAAAATGACTCTGAATTAGTCTCAAAAAGGGTCGTATCAGTCCCTGGTCTGGTTCAAGTGTAATCCAAATAGGATCCAGGTCTAATTAGATCAAAAGAGGATCTGGGTCGGACACGATCCAAATAGGATCTGGGTCTGACCCGATCCAAAGCTAGATATGAGTCATTCAGATTATATCTCGACCCGAATACCTGATGGGTCCGGACCATAACCCGATCCAAATAGTTTTGGATCTTAACCCAGTTCAATCAGATTAGACCAGACCCGGAACCAAATGGGTCCAGTTTTGATCCAACCGGGTCAGATCCGATCACTGACCCAAACTCCAAATGGATCTGGATCCAACGATGAGATCAAATCCTAAGTCAGATCCAAAGCTCTGGTTTAGACCCAGACCAAAACAGGACCCATGATATCCGGATCAAAAACCCCAACCCGAAATCCAAATGGGTCTGGATTTGGTGTGGGTCAAAGTTCACCCGAAGTCTGGGCAGACCCGATCCATCCAAAATTGGTTTGGATTGGGCCTGTCACCGGGTCGGTACACCGATCCGACCCAGTACCATGCGTAAAAATGAGGCCCGTCTTTCGATTTCTAAGAAACTAAGGGCTTTCAGTTTTCTCAGAAATCGAACATTGCCCCTCGACGTTCCATGTCACCCCACAACGACCCACGTTGCTCAACAACAACCAACACTGGCATCGATCACCTCCTCACGGCGACGTACCCTCAGCGACAGGTAAGGCTCTGTATTTACCCTTTTTTTTATTTGTCGCTGGAGCTGCCTGCCATTGCTGATGACCTGCGTCGCCCCACCAGTGACCCACATTGCCCCACCGGCGACTCACGTCACCCCATGGCGATCGACACCAACGATGGCCTCATCACGGTCGATAGGCGTCGGCGATGGCGACCGGTAAGGCCAAATGCCCCTTCGGGATCCGAGATGGAGAATGAGACGTCGGTGATGCTGCCAGGCAGCCAGCGACGCCGGCAAGGCCGTCGTCTTTCATGGACCTCTCACCTCTCCAACGAAATGCCATCGGCCTACCCCAGCCCGACAGTTGAAGTAGAAAATAGGGTTTTGAAAATGAGGTTTTTCAAAACCCTGGTTGTCGCATGTCGTCGGACGGACGCCGGCCATTCGACGAAAATAACTCCTCCCCATCTGGCAACGTTCTGCGGCGACCCCGACGATGGACGACCACCCTGCAACCCAACGATGCAGGGGTTCGTTCCACTTTTTTTTTTAACAGAGGGTCTCCGGAACAGCCGACGACCGACAAGACAAGGCGTCGGTGATCGTCGATAGCCCCTGTTCACCGGCAGTAACTCCCCCTTTCACCCCGACGAAAGCTGCAAAGGGGCAAAAGCCGCTAAGGGGTACACACGAATTCATATGCGAACCACTTTGAACAAGCATACACTATATGCCGACCCCGTTCAATTATCTGTCGGTGCCAAAAAAATGACAGCAGGCTCAAGTCTACGTCAATCGCCAAAATAAGGTACATTGTCGACGAGCGTAAATAGAACGCTCCTGATGCACCCGCACTCACAACAAAATAGCGCAGTATGTGAGCCCACAACCCATTATTGGTGTTTTCTGCATAAACATACACGGAAAGTGTACCTGAAGATGCCATCGAATGCATGTGCGGGTGCTCGACATTCTCCTCAACCGGTCGACGCCCACGATGAGCCCAGGCCTTAGGTCGACGGTGAGCAGAACCCTAAACCCAATGAACTGAATATGAGCTAGGCTAAGGCTATTACTGAATGGCAATGGTTCCTTATCATCCATTGCAGCCAGTCACCCCTTTATATAGTGGAGGAGGGAGAGGAGGTACAGTGAATGTAGACAATCCACATTCCCATAACCTCCTCCCTTATGGCATTAACTGCCCTCCACTATCATACCCACTAAGCTTTTAATGTCAAACCGGGTCACTCAATGGGTTGGACCCGATCCATATGTACAACACATACAAGATATGGGTGCAAGAGAAAATCAAGTATCATCATGACATAATTGTCAACAATCGAATAAGAAACCTCATGTGAACAACTACTAGACTCTAAGCAATTTACATGGTAAGACTAGCTATTGTTTAGAACACTCATTGGATGATGCTTTATGAGAAAATAATATTGTAAAAGAATTGGAATTTACATTCCAAAGACGAATTTGCATCTTTTCAATAATTTTAGAATCATAAGAGTAAAGGAAAGTACAAATGCCTATTATAACAAGATGATTACTAAGAAAAAACAGAATACCTCTCATCATGCCAGTAGTAATTGGTGTCTAGGTCAGGCAGCACAATTGTGGCATTCATTATTTGTGCAGCAAGCACTGCATTACATATCCATAAGAACAAAAGGGGATTTGCTCCAGTCTCTCAATTATACTACAGGACATTACAACATTTTCCAATGCTGACAACAAAATTAATCCCTTTAAAGGATTTTGTGATATTAAAAATGGTAGAATTCAACATATTTTTCTCTCTGATAGAGAGAGAGAGAGAGAGAGCATAAAAAAGTTAATAAATCACAAGATTTTTCTCTCAGATATTTTGCCAAGAACACTATTCGTTCTTTTATTTGTTAATATTTTCACGAGATTTTTCTCCCAGGGATTTTCTAAAAATGAGATTTACAACATTGGTCTTAAATCTCGAGAAACTAATCGAGATAACTGAAGGTGATAAAAATGTTGGTGAATTCGCATAAACAAAGCCAAAATGTAAATGTGTACCTATAGACGCCATGAAATGACATGTGGGTGCTCGGCATTCTCCTCAGCCTATCAACACCCACAATGATCTCAGGCCTTAGATCGATGGTGAGCAGAATCCTGAACCCAATAGAAAATTTCCTGAATGTAGGCAATGTGGGTGTTTGGCTGATGGCTCTCATCATACGTACAACCCAAACCCCTTTATATAATGGGAGATAGGGGGTGGTTATGTGAATGGGGTCTCTTCACATTCACATAACTCCCACCCCACTAACTATCCACTAACTTATCTCTGAACAACCCACTAACAGTGTCAAACCAGGTCACCTTATGGGTTGGACTCCGACCCAAAATGTCCAACATTCTTCCACTTGACCCATTGACACTAAAATTGCACTAAATCGAGGTTTGTATTGCTTTCTCGATTTAATTCTTCATGTGGGTTCATATGCTATCCTGTATCACAAGAATGAATCATATGAGTTATGGAGATGAACACTTCTTTATGAAATATTATATTTTCATGTACTACAATACAATTCATTTTCAATGCTTTAGCATGTTAAGATTATCTTTATGAATAGGTTGGTCTCTAACCCATTCTATTGGTCCTTTAATGTTGTTATTATGTTATTTTTTCTAACCATATGAGAGATCCTTTATGCAAAATCAATAATACACAATCTCATTAATATTGTTATTTTGTTATTCTCTCTAACCATATGAGAGATCATTTATGCAAAATCAACGATATACAAAGCCATAAAAAATCAATTCATTTTCATAAATGTGATCACATATAATGTATTGTCATACATCAGAAGGGATAAAAAAGACCCATCCCCTTTACATGTTGGGAATACAATCCTGGTGTTAGCCCTTTAGTAAAAGGATCCACAGTCATTTCTTTTGTTCCAATTATATCAATACATATCAGAAGATTCTCAGTTCTTTCTTTAATAATAAATTATTTTAACTTCATGTGTCGACACGAGGTTGACTTCTTTTTATTATTTGAAAAGGACACGACTGCTTCATTATTACAAAAGATCTTTAGTGGTTTCTCAATATAGTCCACAATACCAAGACCCATAATGAAGTTTCTTATCCAAATGGCCTGAGACGAAGTCTCGTATAAAGCAATAAATTCTGCCTCCATGGAACGAGCAACAATTATAGACTGCTTTTCACTTTTCATAGACAACCTTCAGAGCAATTATTTTATTGTCCGTATGAGTGAGAGATTAATCATTGTATACAAGATTCATATTGAAAAGGTAAATATTAGACCATTTATTATTCACATTTTCTAAGACAAGCATAATTGAGCCATTATCGTTCCAATTTGGTGGAAACAATAATATTCATAGTTGATCTGTTTCTTCAATTCACAGGGAATTGACTTCAGTTAGTGAAACTAGGAGATCATATAACCAGAGGCAATTCAGCAATGTACCTTTGGGTACGAACATGCTTCATAGGATGGAATACATATCTACTAGTACACCATGTATGAATTTGGAATACAACAACCTATCTTTGGGTAGAATCATTGTTTCATAAAGTCACACACAATCATAATAATGAATCTTAATATGATCCAAAAAATCCTCAATCAACACAACTCAAATCACATTGGTGATTACATGAATCGGTCAATCAAGATCTTTTATCGAAAACATATACGTATTATGGAGCATGCACATGCACATATGTTAATGCATGCATATTCATGACAAAATATACTTTATATCATTAAAATACAAGTTCATGCTTCAACTTGTATACATAAACTAATTTTGATGATAAAATATCATGAATTTAGCCATAATTCATGCTTAAAAATATTATGCATAACTTAACAAATATAAAACACATAAATTAATATGCATAAGTCATGCTTTCTTAACAATGAACACTTATAAAACATAAAAAATAACAAAAACGAGCTCATATGGGTAAAACCCAGGGTCCTCAAGCTGAAACCAGTCTGAAAATACTCTGAATCGGTCTGAAACGGTTTTGAACCGATCATCCAAGGGTCTGAACCGGTTCTGAACCTAATGAACCGATGCAAAAATTTGAACAAAAGTTTATAAAACCCTATAATTGAATCAGAAAATCCCTATATTTTCATAGATTCATGAAAACAGGGTCTCTTCATCTTCGAACTAGTAAAAAACTGTAAGGAATTGGTAAAAAATGGCTCTAAACCGATCCTAAAAAGGATCATATCGATCACTGATCCAATTCAGGTTTAAACAATGCCTGGACCTTGTTTCGGATCCTATTCGGTCTAAACAAGATCTGGGCCTAACCCGCTACAAACAGGAACCCATGCCTGACCCAGTCCAAACATAATCCAGGTCTGACCCGATCCTAACTGGACTCGAGTCGGACCTGGTCCAAACAATATTTGGGTCACACTTGGTCCAAACAATATCTGAGAGTTATGGATCAGACCCAGACTTGAATCCCTAATGGGTTTGGGTTTGGTCCATACATGACCCGATCTAAATAGGACACGGGTCTGACCTGATCCAAACAAGATCCAAGTTGACCTGGTCCATACATGATTCGGTCCAGGTTTGACCGAGACCCAAAACCTTAAATGGATCTGTATCATATCCGGATCTTTGAAACCAGATTGAGACCCAGTAAAACCAGGTCAGACCAGACCCGTAATCCAAATAGGTCTGGTTCTAATCTAGTCGGGTCGCATCCAACTGGATGTTCGGATCAGACCCAGGTACCATGAACCGTAACGGGTTTGAGTCTGGTCCGAACCCACTATGCGGATCCGGTCTGATTGGCGAATAGAGTCTCAATATAGATCCAGCTTCTTCGGATCATACCCAGACCCGGAACCCAAAAGGGTCTAGATCGATACACGACTTTAAACTAAAAATAACCCATTGTTAGCGAATTCACATAAACAAAGTTGAAATGTAAATGTGTACCCGTAGATGCCATGAAATGACGTGCGGGTGCTCGACGTCCTCCTTAGCTTATTGATGCCCATGATGAGCCTAGTCCTTAGGTCGATGGTGAGTAGGACCCTGAACCCAATAGAGAATTTCCTTAATGTGGGCAATGAGGGTGTTTGGCTAATGACTCTCATCATACGTACAACCCAAACCCTTTTATTTAATGGGAGATTGGGGGTGGTTATATGAATGTAGTCTCTCCACATTCATGTAACTCCCACCCCACTAACTGTCCACTAATTTTCTTCTGAACAACCCACTAACAGTGTCAAACCAAGTCACCTTGTGGGTTGGACCCAGACCCAAAAGTCCAATAAAAAATCCTTTTACAATTTCAAAATTTCCTCCATTTCTACAATGAAATCTGAACTCAACGAACTGCAGCAGAAGCGTAAAACCCTAGAATCTAAACAACAATGAAATCGAGACCGAAACATGCAAGAAAATGGCAAGAGCAAGAAACAACAACAAAATTCTACCAAAAACAAAAGGGATCGAGCGCATAAGCTAGAAATCTCACTACCTTTGTTCGAGAAACCGAGTTGGATTCCCTGATCGTCGAGAAGAGGGAGATCATGCAGATCAGAAGGACGACGAGAACCACTGACAACTGCCTATCAAAGCCCTTCATCCGGCCGCTCAAATGCTTCATATGTCGTTGGCCTCCTCTCACTCCAAACACATCCCTTGCCCTGAAACCACCATAAAGAAAAGGAAGGCATCATGTGAAACCCTCAACATTGCTCCTCTGAAGAAATCCTCACCTCCTCATCTTCCCCTTTTTGCACAACGATTTCTGAGAGTCAATCGATCTCTTTGTCTATCGGATCAGAGATCGCCTTTACGATTCCTCCATACATGAGAGAGAGAGAGAGAGAGAAACGAGTTGGGGGCAAAATAGGAAAAAAAGGGTGAGGGTTTTTTAGAGAGAGAGGGAGGGAACTATCCTAGTAAGAAAAATTATCTGGCACTGCCCCAAGGATATTTTCTGGCGGAATTTGCACTACAAGAAAATCGCGGATTTGCGACGGACGATATCCATCGCTAAACTGTTTAGCGATGGATAGCGCCTATCACAAATTTTTGGTCGCTAATTAGTAACAAAAATATTTTTCTTTACTTTCGTCGCTAATTTGCGACAGATTAACGACGAACATGATCTGTATCTAAATAAGTGGCACATATTTTGTTTTGCGACGGACATTATCCATCGCTAAATTTAAAAAAAAAAAATTGCTCCCTGTCGGGCGGTATTCCAGCAGCAATAAGCCAGACTTGTACCACACCCGACGGGCGTTGTTCAGGGTCTTAGACCCGAGCAGACCGGCCCGCCACTGCGGGGTCTTCTGCACAGAACCAGCGTGCTCTCCGGCGTCGTCGTTCTGCAATATCATCCCTGCCGTCCTCCATGAAACTTTTGTCCAGCGGCTGCTCTGCCTCATCGTCGTTCTCCGATATCAGCCCTTCTGCTTCCCTTTTCCCTGTCACTTGGCAAGGGATGCCTTGATATGCTTCGCCGATGATGGTTGAGGAAATGGCCACCAGAAGAACCTCTGCAGCGTCAATGACCTCGTCGGCGATGGCGTCAACTCGACCGCAGAGAACTGCTTTGCGCCCTCCATGAAGAACTCATCCGAACTTCGTCGTCCTCCACGAAGAAGTCGGTTTAAATTGAGCGATGGAGAGGTCGATTTAAATTTTGAACGAGGAAAGAGGAAAAATTTCGTGTTCTAGATGGGTCGGTTTAAATCGAAAATTAGCGACAGATTTAGTGAGAGAATTTTTTTGTCCCTAATTTGTTGCTAATTAGTGACGGATTAGTGAGGAAAAAAATCTCTCGCTAAATCCGTCGCTAAAATGTTTTTCTTGTATTGAGAATTAGCGACAAAAAATTATCGTCGCTAATCCGTCGCTAAATAGCGACGGATTAGCGATGAAATTTTTTTCCGTCGCTAATTTTACAAATCATACTAATGTTAGCGATGGATAGTCTTCTCTAGCTAATCTATCGCAAATTTGCAACGAAAAAAATCCGTAGCAAATTTTCGTCGCTAATTAACATTTTTCTTGTAGTGTTGGGGTTGTGCCAACGAAAGCTTTATATTCGTTGGTGTCATTCCAGTGAGCACCATAAAAACTAGTTTTTCTGGGACAGATAAAGGCCATGCCAAAGAAAGATTTTTTTGCTTGTTTATGCCAGTAAAAGGGTCTTTTCACTAACACTACCACCATAGTTCGCTGGTAAAGGCCTGATTTCAAGTTGATGGGACATCACGAGTTCAAAACCAGGTGCACTCTCCAGTAGGGAGGGAGACCTCAAGAGTTTTACCAACCGAAGGGTGCCAATATACAGTCACTCATGACGCTTTTTTCCTTGGTGGACTTTGACTCAGAATGACGTGGAACGGTGAAAATCTGACCTATACGATTGTTCAATTTTGACCATCTCCTTCGTAAGGGCCCTATTTGGAGATTATGCATTTGAATAAGTGAAAGCTGCCAAATCCATTCTTTAGCGTAAATACAAAGGAGAAAGTGCCTCACTTCCCATCCCACTTGCATAAACGCCCATCCCAACTACCAGATTCCAAACGGGACCACCAAGATAGTTTGGCGTAGATTTTACCTTGGGACCACCAAATGCATAAACGCCCTTCCCAGCTACCAGATTCCAAACAGGGCCTTGTAGTCCCTTCTCTGAGTCTTTCTTTGTCAGTAAATTTAAGAAAAAAATAAATAAAGAAAGAATGTTTTTTTACACATTATTAAAGAATATGTTTTCTAACAAGTTTGCCCCTTTCATTTGTAATATTTTCTATTTATTTTTTCTACATTTTTAAACTTTTTACGTTCACTTTATCAGCATTTGTATTTTTCATTTTTCACAATTTCCTGGTCTTCATGTTATAGAACATATAACTAAGGGTGGTTGAATTGGGCCACCTTTGGGGTCGTTTATCGGGTCTAGTCCAAAGGACATCCGGACCCAACCCAACCCAACCCAAAGTGCCGGGCAGCGGTTTGGCCCCATAGTGACAGAAGTTTAAAATGGAAATTAAACGGACATCAATTTCTTATAAGAAATATAAAAATGTTGTATATGTCTCTCATTTGCATCTGCAAAAATAGAAACCTAAAATATTAACAAATGATAAGAAAAAAACGAACAATAAAAAATGTGAAAAGGTGAAAACTATTTGTTTTTTCCTAGTTTTTGCAGATATAAATGTAAATATCACTTTAAAAACACGATAATTTGATTGAAACAAAGTTATCATGACATTACAAAAAATATCACGACATTTTGATTATATAAAACGACTGTCAAAATATCAAGTTGGGTTATTGCTTAGGCGCAGTTGAGGATCCGATCCACGAAGAGCCTACACTTTTTTTTTAAGGCAAGCTGGGGTTAGACAGACCTCAACTAGTTATACAACTATACCAATGGGTTTTGAACCTGTACCATCTCAACATAAGGTGACGTGCACTAGCTGCTCCTACCAGACAAGCTGAGCCCCGTTGGTCGAACAGCCTTACACTTGAACATAACAATAGTACGCAGTAGCAATAATAATCGTAGTCATAAACGGAATTCCCAACAAAGGGTTGCACCATCAAAAAATTTGTTAGGTGCGGGGCGGGAGGGTGGCTTCCTCGCACCCATCGGCAGGAGGGGACCAGAAGAAAGACCGGGCCGGTGCCATCAATAGCACGAGTTATTTTTCAAATAATCTTGTGATTTTCAAACACCAAAATAATCTGTAAAATTTGAGATATTCTTCAAAATACACACTATCAGTGGGATATGTATGATTTTCACATTTTTACTGTTTTGTTATATTCTATATATTTTCAAAATTTTCATTATACTGATATTTTTCTTTTTGAGATTTTCTGGATTTAAACAAAAAAAATTAATTTATCATGAGATTTTCCTTTGTTGAGTAAACCCCAACAACGAGATTTATGACTATGATACATACAAACTAAAAAAGAGAGAGAGAGAGATGATTATGATAATAATAATAATAATAATGAATTTCGCATAGGGCGTTGTCGGAATTACGAAATTTCAGGGGCAATTGGGAGGGGATGGCATTACCGTTATTTACGGAGAAACCAGTGGCGTTTACGAAGTTGGGGAAGGATTAGGCGGCTTCCTGGTGAAGGAAAAGGCGCCACCGTCGACTCCGTTTTGTACCTTTTCTGTTTTTCACCACATGACGAAAGCCACGCTCACGGCGCTGGAACCGCAGACCGAATGGACGGCGTCAAGACGGACCACATGACGGCGTCAACCATCGGTAGTCGTGCCGCTTTTGGCTTACACTCGCGGGAATACGGATAAGGCATATTCACGGACGGCGATATTCCGACGGTTATCCGTAAACGTCGGCTCACGGGAGGCATCCGATTCAGATGCCCTTCCGTTACCGACCTACCACTCCTCTCATTCCGGTCGGATCCTGCTCCGGGTCCGAAATGATTGATATGTTGCCTACTTCCTGGGGGGTTTATTAAATGGGCCGGTTCCAGTGCCGTGTATTCGACCGGATACTGGATAGTGTCCAGAAACTGTACTTAAAGCTGATCTGGTGTGAATCGGGTTAGACCTCGGTTTTGGGTCTCATATTTAATTTAGACCTAGATCGGCCATCGGGTTCAAGTAGGGCTGTCAATGGGTTGAGTACCTGACCCATTAGGGTATATGTGAACCTCCCCTCCCCCAAATAACAAATCATCGGGTTCTGCGCTTGTCGGTCATGAAAATAGAATCCAGATCTGGACTTGCATAATTTCAGAGTTTTTTATATTAAAAATACATATAAAATACTCTGATCGGGTTGGATATCAGGAGAAAAAGCCAGGTCAAGTCAGGTACCCTGACCCAAACCCAGCCCAGATATTGCGGGGGTTGTGTTTTGGTTGACATATATTAAAAATACATATAAAATACATATAAAATGATCTATTTTGAGCTTGGCTCAATAGATTTAAGGTTCAAATTCTATTATTATTAACGTGTTGAACCACTCACAAGTATTGTTTCAAACTTGCAAGTAATAGGATTCGAACTCTAAATTTGTTACTTGCAAGCCAAACATTTCAACCATCCCTATGTGAGCCGAGCCAAGCCAAACATTGGTTGTTCGTGCTCGAGCGGATATGAGTTCAAACAAGCTCTTTAATTACAAGCCGAACATGAGCCAAACTATGAGTGGCTCAGCTCGTTTCGCAGCTGTCGTCACTTGAGATGCCCATTGGGGCCCACTCATGGACAAGGACCTGTCAAGCGACTCTCTCAAAATCACTATTCTGATCTTGCCCAACTTCAAATGGGACCATCTTTTTCAGGGGCATCAAATTCGATTTCGGAAGGCTTCGCCAATGAGTCATGTCTGATGTGTATCTGGCTCTTAAATTACATAATAGAGAAGGGGTCTGATTTGCCTTGTACTCTGAATTGTGCACAGCCATCATCTAGATTGTGGCTGTCTTGCTCTTATGTTTCTCTCATCCTTCTGTTGGATGTATTTTGGTAATGTTGAATGGTGAACTCTCTCTCTCTCTGCATAGCTGTAACTATAATTGATAAGAGGAAAATCCTTTTGTCATTGGCATTGTATCAGGTCTCAGAATAAAATTATGGATTTCTTCTTTCTCATGATACAAACAGAATTTCAAGGAGGAATATTTTATGAAAAAAAAAACACTTTTATTAATTCCTTGACATCCAAGAATAATGGCATTTTAGCTATGGTGACATCTGATGCCTAAAACGTTATGAATGCGTCACAAGTGCTAGACTGTGAATTTAGTGGCTCACTTGATGTGATATATTTGGAGCTCAAATTTTCACTTGTAGATATTTCCATAGATCATAGACTGACAAATAATATTCCTGATATACAGATTGCAAAAGGAGTTAGCTTGTAGCCTTATACGTGCATGCACATACTTAATGCTAGCGGTTTTTTGAAGGTCAGAGTCGGTAATGGCACCTAGCAGTGACCGCTAATTGCAGCATCAGGTATAGCTGGTCATATTCCCATCTCACAAAACACATCACCTGTGGCTTATGTCACATGGATACTCCAATTTCAACTCGTGCCACGTCCTCTTATATACTATTCTTAAAGAAATTACCCAAGAATGCCATATATCGTACCCTATATATGTCTCAAGTAGGGGTGTCAACGGGTCGGGTTTGGTTCAGACCCAGATAAAGCCAGACTTTTGGGTATGATATCAGATCCGGACCCAGGTCTAATTAAGGGTGGCAATCAGGTTGGGTCGGCGGGTCAGCATACCTCAACGCGAACACGACCCGTTTATTAAACGGGTCGGATGTGACAAACACGAACATGATCCATTTATTAAATGGGTAACCCGATACAACACGGTTAACCTATTTAATAAACGGGTCTTGACCGAAGATTCCGCTGCCGAGCTCTGCATGAACCTCGCAACTGCCTTCGATGTCGGTCCCTCCGTCCACCTCTTGTACAGCCCCAACGACTCCTCCAACGCCTTCTGCCTCGTCGTCAAGACCGGCATCGGCCCCTTCGGCTCTTCCGCTGCCTCCCCGCTCTCCATGAGCGCCGAGTTTGACCTCCTCCGCAGCGACCACGACCCCAAGTTCTTCGTCTAGTTCAACTCTCGGGCGGTGATTTCTTCATCAAGAAGGCCAAATCGCTGTCGATCGGATTCTCCGATGATCCCGATGCCTTCTTTGACCGAAAGATGGGCGAAGGTTTGGAGTTAAACGGCCTCTTGGAGGAGAACGATGGCTGAGGATCGGCCGATCATCTCCGGCTAGGGTTCTGCGAGAACAGAGGAGTCACGGCCGAGCAACGCGACGCATCGGCGGTGGCATCGGGATCGTTTGTCGGCATGATCAACAGCCTATTCTTTGGTGTCGAGATCCGCACGAGTAGCACCTTTTCGGTGAGGAAGCACGCCATTGTCAGCTTCGGGTGAGGGATTAGGGTTCCGACAAGGCTATCATTGGTCGGAATCTCGCTCAGGAACCTGCCAGTCTTGGTGATGGGACCCGATTACCATAATAGGATTCGTGTTCGTGTATTTGGCGGGACTCGGGTTGCAGGTTGACAAGTTCGTGTAAATGGGTTGACCCACCCACCTAACCCGTTTATTAAACGGGTTGGCATACCTCTAACACGAACACAAACCGTTTAATAAACAGGTTAGACGGGTCGACCTGTTTACGACACGAACTCGTTTAAGCCAAACCCTAACCCGGCTAAGAAGCGGGTTGGCAGGTTGGGTCAGATTTTGCCACCCCTAGGTCTAATCATGTCTCGACCCGGGTCTAATCAGGTCTATTATAAGAGAACCCATACCCAGATCCAATAAAAACTACATGAACCAAACCCGAACTATACCCAGTAAAATAATATTTTATTATTATTTTTACATTGAAAATTTCCAGGTCTTAATCGGAACTCGGGTCGAGACCGGGTATTGTATAAAATTTCACAAACTATACCAAGATCCATGTATTAATCGGACTTTCGGGTCCGAACCCGGGTCTTCTTATTCGTCACCATACCTGGACCCTATAGGGTTTGGTCATGGTCGGGTCTTCTTCTTTTTTTTATTTGTTTTTCCTAAAAGGAAATTTCTCTTAGTTGCTACTGCTATTGTGTCAGCTATCATCACCACCACCACCACCACCATTACCAACTCTCATTTTAAGGTCAAAAGTGTAAATTCAGCGCAAGACAGTAGTCTTAATGCAAACCTGCTATTGTTGGTTCACCTCCATTCAACCTGGCAACATTTAGGAGTTTCTCAATCCAGTATTACCACATCCAGACCTGTGGTTGGTCTACATGAGTATGAATCAACTCCCTCTCAGTACAGCCAAATATATTGCTATTTTTTATTATAAATTTTGTTGGCGATTGTTTGAGGTAGATTGATCCTCTTCCAACCAATTAAATTGCTGAAATATCATTGGAGTATCACATTGAGTGCTTGTATATCTTCTTCATTTTAATCACGACTTTAAATTTACATATGATGTCTATCTTCGTTAGTATACTTTATGTGGTTGATCTTCCTAGGGCATAAGAATCCATAACGGATTATTTAATGTCCCTTTGATCATGAATAGACCATTTTTTTTTCATGAAACTTATGTGGAAAGTTTCTAGAAGGAGCTCTTTTTCCATGAAAATCAAACATTTAAATGTGTGTGCGAGCCTGATTAAGCATATCTAGGGAAATAAATGGTTCAGATTGGTATCGGATGTAGCCAATACCATAATCGACTAATCGGATGTTGGGTAAACGGGTTCAGATTGAAATTCAAATTAAGATAGTGAAAAGCTCATACCAAATCCACTTCTTTACATCTAAATGGATTTCGAGATCAGTCAAATTTGGATATATGTGGGATTCAATAGCAAAAACTCAAAAGCATATCTGCCCTCATCCCGTTATGGTTCAGATATGGTTTTGGATTACCAAATGCAACTCAGATATCAGATAAAATCCGATTCATCGACATCCCTAAGCTGACTAGTCATATTCTAATTGAGCTAACAATCTGATATGATGGTTCATAATGATGAAATAATTGTGAAATGGTAAAAGATTGTTATATTTACCAACGGCCCACTTGTCTGGCAGTTATATTTACCAACGGCTCCACTTATCTGGTAGGAGCAGCTAGTGCACGTCACCTTGTGTTGTGAACATGCAGGTTCAAAACCCAATGGTATAGTTGTATAACTGGTAGGGGTCTGCCTAATCACAGCTTGCCTTAAAAAATAAAAAGATTGTTATATTTTATGTATTATTATGCATTTCTTGTGCATTAAAATGCATTGATGCAGAGATAGTACATCTTTGTTTCACGTTTTCATTTCTTTTTAGAATTCAAGAATGGTGAAGATAGATTTGGAGGGTTTTTCCTTCTTTTTTTTTTTTTTACTCATTAAAGAAATGGGTTGGTTTAAGGCTTTCAAGTTGGAGGTTGAGGGTTCGATAGCTAGGGTGCCCCCTTGGACACAGGGCCAAATAGGAAACTATCTGCAGTGGTAAGGAGGAATACTCATAAAATTTTACACTGCAGACCAACGTCAAAATGGTATCGGTCATCAAATCATTTGGACAACGATTCAGGTGAATGAGCTGATACCGATTCTAAACTGAATCGGCCAACTTTGAACCAGCAGATGACACATGTTATAAAAACTATTTTTTATCATTTTTGATTTATTTAAAAAATCCAAACCAGGCAAGCTGCGAATCATTTTTTTACCTATACATTTACGAATTAGCCGATTCACAGCGACACTGACAACATTGCTGCAGACACTGACTCAGGTCAATGGTGAATGTGACACTTCTCAGCTCCTAAGAGACACCATTTCTTCACATTAAATAAATAAAAAAACAGTAAAATTTATGATAAGTTTATTTTCTCTCTCTCTCTCTCTCTCTTCCTGGTTGATGTATATGCAACTCTCATCTGAACGACGTTCACTCAGCGGTGGTTTCTTCTAATCCTGCGGATCCTGGTTGAGTAGGCTTTGTTGTTTTGTTGCTAGCTGTCTGTAGTTTCTTTTCTTTAGCTTTGTTTTTTCTATATTTTAGCTTTGTTTCTTCTGTGTCTGGTTCATGGGTTCAACATTTTGTTGATCTTCATGAGTATTAATGTTGATATTCTTTCGGCTCTCTCTCTCTCTCTCTCTCTCTAGAGAGAGAGAGAGACTTTAATAGCTTGTAAGTAATGATAGGTTTGAAGATAGATCAGAAGAAAACAATATTAAATTATTGCTTACCCACTAAACGTGCAATAAAAATAAGAAAAGAAAGCAGATAAGATATTGTTTTATTAAAGCACATTAAAAAATCTACCACGTTAAGTTAATGGCGATTGCTGTCTATATTAAAACATCTAGCACATTAAGTTAAAATACATGTCAATTGTGATGTTGATTGGTTTTTGGCAAAATGTGTGCATCTTTCGGTTGAAAAATAGTGGAATATGGAGAATATACTTCAAATATGTGGGAGTATAATAAATTTTTGTGAGATTTCAATTAGAAAATTAACAGGTTGTTTGGGAGGATAAGAATGATCACCAAGTGATTTGGAAACACTTGTAAGCTAACCATGATATTTTCTTGAAAGACATATGAGCATCCAACTTTTCACTAAATCTGTCAAAGAGAAACCTGAATCTAATTTCACGGTTAAGATTCATTTAAAATGCCATTTTTATTGTTTGGCTTGAAAAATGGTGTTGCTTATTTTATTACGCGATAAGTACTATACACCTTCCTCTAAGGATAATGACTCTTCACGTGAAGAGTCTCCCTCTTTTGAGGAGTCTTCAATCTCTCAAGCGAATCTTACTATCAGTGAGATTGAGCTCCGTCGACCTTTAAGTAGCTGAATCTTGGTGCAGGAAGTGGCTTAGTTAAAATATTTGCCAACTGATCCATGAATGAGATAAATTTTATTTGCAACTCATTCTTTTAAACTTTCTACCAAACAAAATGCAATTTGATTTTTATGTGCTTGGTTGTACCATGAAATACTGGATTGATTGCAAGATATGTTGGCACCTAAATTAACACACGGCCATCCTTTTTTTTTGTGAAACACCCAATTCTTTTAATAAGAAATCCAAGTGAATTCTGAGACAGGTCTTGCAAGACTTTGTATTCATCCATTGTGCTCGACCTGCCAACTATTTGGTAGAACACCTTGAGATGAAATTAGGTTTAGTTGACTTGCAATCATCTCGGCAGCCTGCCAGTCTGCATCAGAGTACCCAGAAAGTTGGCAAGAGTTATCATGAGAAGATTTATACCCTTGGTTAGAGCTAATCAACCGATTAACAATATATACTGTGGTTCTAAAGGGCATGTAAAAGCATACTCCTGTCTACTTGAACCAGATGCCTATGCTTGTGTGTGAGGACAAGAAAACCAATAAGTAATGCCATGATATTGATATTGAAGAAAATTAATTAGTGAATCCAACATTAACAAATTTAAGGCTTCCATCATTGTAAGAAAAAAATAATTTTTAATTTCAACAGTTTTTCATAATATTTTTGAAATTTCAAAACAAGGCAATGCATCAGATTTTCTAACCAAAGGAAAAATATAAAAAACTAGAAAAATCATCCACAATCAACATATAGTACCAATGCCCTTCTCTGGAGCAAACAGGGGATGACCCCACAAATCAACATGAATAAGTTCTAAGGACTTACTGGCAGAAAATTTCGATAGTTTAAATGGTAACTTGTGTATTTGTGCAATAGTGGAATAGAAATCAAATGTCTTATCACTACCGAAACTAACATAACTACTCTTTTGCAAAAAGTCCAAAATATTCTGATTAAGATGACCCAACTGGGAAAAATCATGTCTCATTCAACCACCTGTACTAATGGGTTCAAACTTGCAACATCACATCAGGTGACTTGCACAAAATACACCTACCAAACTGATGGAGCCCCCCGTTGGTAACACACCATGATCTTTAGGATTATTATATGGGAGAGCTGACCAGGTGAGAGGTGCCTTGGATGCTGTTCATCCATGTGATGAGTGGCAGGCTCCAATGCCACCATTTTCGCTTGTTTTCAACCCTTCATTTGTTGTTCTCTAAATGCTGTTCTAGAATATGAATGGCTTTGAAAATTTTTGTAGGACCCATTTTAAAAACAAGCTATCAAGTCATCACATTCGGAATGTTGTTCATTGCATGAATAAATTGTTGGGGCCTTTGCAAGAGAAAATGTGATGGCATACCTGGAGCGGCCATGTCGGTTTGCAGATGACCGTTAAGCGAACCTCAATCTGCAACTATGAGATATTTGACTCTCCAGCCGATCTCTACCCTCAATGAGCGCAGGCCCTTCAGCGATGGTGAGCAGGATCCAATCCCAGCAATGAAAATCATGTATGATTTTTCTTTAGTTTTCCACACAGGGGTCTCTCATCAACACCCCTTTTTATAGCATTAATCCTTATCAGGTAACAGTTACGTAAGTGTTCCCTTCCAAAATCGTGGGGCTTATCCAATAATTAAGGACACCTTTATGAGAGTCCTTAATATGGGTAACGCCCACATTACATGGGTGACTCCAACATTCTCCCACTTGTCCCAATGATAAACCCTCAACTGAATACCTTATGAAAATTGCTTGATGAATAGATTGGTCTTTAAAATCTATCATACAGATCCGTAGTTAAATCTCTAATCCTTATGAGATTAACAATAAACAACTATAATGAGAATCAGAACTGTATGTGATCACTTTATTCATATGTATATGTCAAAAAAAGAGTTTAATAAGATCATCCTCAATATATGTTCGAAATACAATCTCGGTGCTAGCCCTTTTGTAAGAGGATCAGCAATCATCTATTTGGTACAAATATTAATAATATGCATTAGATGATTCGTTGTCATTTCTTTAACAACAAAGTACTTTAATTCTATATGCTTACATGATGTAGTACTTTTATTGTTATTCAAAAAAGACACTGCAACTTCATTATCACAGTAGACCTTCAGTGGCTTCTCAATGGAATCAACCACCTTTAGCTATGATACGAACACCACAACAAAGCAGTGGATTAGCGACGACCTCATTCCATCGCTACTCCGTCGCAAATCCGTCGCTAACTGGCTTAGCGACAAAGAGGCGACGGACAGATGACGTCGCGAATTTTTCGACGCTAACTGGCGGTGGAAAAATTTTGTCGTCTGTTCCGTCGCTAATTGTGACGGACAAATGACGTCGCAAATTTTTCGACGCTAACTGGCGGTGGAAAAATTTTGTCGTCAGTTCCGTCGCTAATTGTGACGGAATAACGAACGACAGATTCTGTCGCAAATCCACCGATACTAAACGGTGACCTCGGCTTAGCGACGGATGTAAATCCGTCGCTAAGCCATCGCAAACTTGAAAAAAAATTAAAAAAAAATATATTTGAAAATTAAATATCGAGAACGCTAATATTTATATTTCCTGTACAATTTATATTTCCTGTAAATAAAAAACAAAGTACACATAAAATTTCATATAAAAGGAATCTACGACAATTAATCATTCCACTTTAAAATTAACAAGTTTAATTATTTACAATTCAACAATTACAATTTCGAAACAAAAAAAAATAGAACTTCTTCAACACATTAATCTAATCATCGCCAAGATTTTATGCGTCTTCTTGTTCATTGCCTTGATTTGTCCCTTCAGCTCTGCTATGCTGATTATCGCTATCAGCCTACACAAGAAAAGAAGAGTCAATATTGATAAACAAAATATATTGAAATAAATTATACAATATATGTGATTCTATCATGTGCTCATATGTGTTCTAAGGCAGTAAAAAAACTCTATATGTGATTATATCATACTCATATGTGTTCTAAGGCAGCTAGAAAAACTCTATATGTGATTCTACCATGCTCATATGTGCTCTAAGGCAAGCAAAAAGCTATATATGTGATTCAATCATGCTCATATGTATTCTAAGGCAGTCAAAAAATTGAATATATAATTATAGCATGCTCATACGTGTTCTAAGGCAGTCAGAAAAACTCTATATGTGATTCTATCATGCTCATATGTGCTCTAAGGCAGGCAAAGTAAAAAAACTTTATATGTGATTTTATCATGAATGATATGTGTTCTAAGGCAGTAAAAAAACTATATATATGATTCTAGCATGCTCATATGTGTTTTAAGACAGTCAAAAAACAGAATGTGTGATTATAGCATGCTCATATGTGTTCTAAGGCAGTTTAAAAACTGAATACGTGATTATAGCATGCTCATATGTGTTCTAAGGCAGTCAAAAAAACTTTATATGTGATTCTATCATGCTCGTATGTGCTCTAAGGCAGGCAAAAAACTTTATATGTGATTATAGCATGCTCATATGTGCTTTAAGGCAGGCAAAAAACTCTATATGTGATTCTACTATGCTTATATATGCTCTAAGGCAGGCAAAAAATTGAATACGTGATTATAGCATGCTCATATGTGTTCTAAGGCGGTCAAAAAACTGAATATGTGATTATAGCATGCTCATATGTGTTCTAAGGCAGTCAGAAAAACTCTATATGTGATTCTACCATGCTCATATGTGTTCTAAGCTAGACAAAAAGTTATATATGTGATTTGATCATGCTCATATGTGTTCTACGACAGTAAAAAAACTGAATATGTGATTATAGCATGCTCATATGTGTTCTAAGGCAGTCAACAAAAACTGAATTTGTTAAGGCAATCAAAGTTACATGAAGTCTAACGACATGCAATATATTGCATGAAACTTTCATACCTGAGAGAGACCTGCAATCAAAGTTCCCCTGTTCAGCAAAAAATTGTTGAACTCATCTCGGAGAATGTCGGTGATGGTTTCATGGAAGTAGTCACACAATGTATCCTTAACGATCTGGCGTACATCATCACCGGAAAGAATAGCCCGCTGCTTGGAGCTTATGGTGGCAAAAGAAATATGTGAGTTGTAACTAGAAGAAGCAATAACAGGTGAAGTGCTTATATTACTCCCAAACCCGAACGCACGACTTTTTTTGGGTTCACTTGCTGCAGTCACCCATGCTGCAGGATCAAATGATGAATGTTGAGTAGCGTCATCGTCATATCGCTCTACCATCTGTTGCTCATATGCCTCCTACAAAATAATGTTTAAAGTATGCATTAATAATTAATGATAACATTATAATAACTTGCATATTGCAATAATTATTAATAGAATAAATACATATTGTTGTCGTTCTTGCCTTCTCTGATACGAAGTCTCCCTTTGTCTTTCATTTATGTGTTTCAACAAACACATCTTTATATGGTACAATGCCTCATTTTTCTGCTTTCTGCGAAGTTAAATGATAAAAGATTTAGTTAACAAGTTTGCAAAAATACTTATAAAATTAATATTATATATTGATGAGTTACCATTTTTTTCAGGTGGCTCCCAAATGTCTTAGATCCACCTGTGTGTAGATGGGCTTCGGGCATTTTCGCTCGATTTTGTGCAGCCTTCGCAGAGGGATTTCGAAATGCATCCCCCGCCCAGTTATCGCACATTCCATCCCAATAATCTCTCCTGATAGTAATAGGGCCATGGCCCTTCCACTGTAGTGGATCATCTATTCTGCCAGATATTTTTTTTGTTGCAGTCTTCATATTGTGCAGCATGTCTGCAAATCGATTGGCAGTCACCTTCTGCCACACCTTCCTTGCATCATTTTCCTCCACCGTAGTTGTGAAGCGATTCAAAGCTTACAAATATTTTCATAAAGTTAGTAGACAAGACTAAAAAAAAATTAAATAGGAAACACATTAACTATGAGAAACAATTGTATACCGTGAATGAGGACCATAATCTATCTATCACCTCTTTTGGACACTCTTTTTATTGAGCGACTGGTCCTGGTAGATGTTGAAGAAGTGAATTCCTAATCTCGCGTACTACTTCTTGTGGCTCAAACCTCGTGCTGCACATGAATTGGTACACAGTAAATATCAATATAAAATATTTATAAGATACGCAATAATTGAAAACAAAATACTTATGGTTGATTATCGATATACACTATTCGAATGAGTCTTCTTGTGCCAGCCTGAGAAGACCATGTTTCTTGTGTTGGCTTTTGACTTGTGTGATCAACTGGTGTAGGTGGGTCATGTACAGGCGCAACATCATCTGTAAAAAAATACGTTAGAAATTTTCACAATGCGCATTTCAACTAATCAAGCATCCAATTAGTTAAATGATATACCTATCACAGGAGCCCGTGAAGATGAAGGTTGGGTGTGGCTACTACTGGATGAGCGACCACTGTAACCTCCACGAACCATATTCTAACAAATAACATATGTCATACAATACATTCAAATAATTTGCATCAAGTATTACAATACATTCAAATAATTCGCATCAAGTATTGCAATACATTTAAATGATTCGCAACAAGTATTACAATACATTCAAATAATTCAAATCATTCACATTAAGTACAATACAACTCATTCATTCGCATCAAGTATTACAATACATTCATGTCATTCACATCAAGTATTATAATAATTCAAGTCATTCATATCAAGTATTACAATACATTTAAGTCATTCACATCAAGTATTGCAATGCATTCAAATCATTTATATCAGGTACTGCAATGCATTCAAATCATTCACATCAAGCATTGCAATGCATTCAAATAAAGACATTTATTCACATCAAGTATTGCAATGCATTCAAATCATTTGCATCAGGTACTGCAATGCATTCAAATCATTCACATCACGCATTGCAATGCATTCGCATCAAGTATTACAATGCATTCAAATAATTCAAATCATTCACATCAAGTATTACAATACATTCAAATAATTCAAATAATTCAAATCATTCACATCAAGTATTGCAATGCATTCAAATCATTTGTATCAAGTATTACAATACATTCAAATAATTCAAATCATTCACATCAAATATTGCAATACAACTCATTCATTCGTATCAAGTATTACAATACATTCAAATAATTCAAATCATTCACATCAAATATTGCAATACAACTCATTCATTCGCATCAAGTATTACAATACATTTAAATAATTCAAATCATTCACATCAAGTATTGCAATGCATTCAAATAGAGGTTTGTATTACAAGATTTTGCTCACTATCTTGAGAATTCTTCCTCGTCACTTGTTTGACTTTCTTCTTCTTCTTCTTCTTCTTCTTCTTCTTCTTCTTCTTCTTCTTCTTCATTGTTTACCCATCCACTTGGTATATCATTTGGATCACATTCTTCTATGAATATTTCATCGGACAATAGAGATATGACATGCATATCATGCGCAACATCGTGATCATAAGCGAAGTCATAGATATTATCTGATTGATAGTAATCACTATCTTCAGCTAACTTGTCTTCCTGTAACTGATCATACTCAGGGTATAGTTTGGACTTCACCTTGCAAACTGCCCACCATTCATTTCTATCTGACTTTTTTATACTTAGATATGAAGTATAATAAACTTGTTGAGCTTGCGAGGCTAATATGAATGGTTCATATGTTCCAAACCTGGATTTATGATTCACCTCCATAATGCCTGATGCTTTGTCGAGTCTTGTTGCAGTTGGATCAAACCAATGACACTTGAATAAAGTTACCTTGTTATTTATGCCTTAGTAAGGCAACTTCATTATTTCCTCTATAACACCATAGTAATCATGTTCATTTTCACCGTAGCTTCTACCCTTGATACACACGCCATTATTCATCGTTGATTTGTTTATACCGTAATCTTTTGTATGGAATCGATAACCATTTACAATGTACCTGTTGTAGCATTGCACAACTTTGGTCGGACCATTTTCTAAATCACATATTCCTTGATCTTTAACATCACCATGGCGGACTTACGCACAAACAAAAACAATGATTGTGATCACGACCAATTAAGTAACTTAGTGTTGTTTACAAGTACAAAATTTATGTTAGCGTCATTACCATCTATTTCAACCACTCCACAAACTTAGTTTCACGTTCTTTTTGTACTTCTGCATCAGTGAGATGTGAAACTTCTCTTCGCAACTCTAAATCAAATCGTCTGCAAACCACAAATAATTATATTATCGAACCATGTATGCACGTATAGAGCATAAAAGGATTTATAATTGTGTTGTGTATACATATACTTACTCGATGTATGGGTCGATCGCTGAGCAATTAAAAAGAATATAGGTGTGTGCTACGTCTTGCTCTCAATTTGTCAAGAGCCTTGATCGGCAACTACCAAATGTGTGCCCAAGTGGTTGAAATATCGACAGCTTGTCAACTACAGTTACTTGTTCTCCATCATCGTTACGGGGCAAGCATGTGTAACGTGTTGGAATGTGACGTTCAAAGTACATAGATGAGAAATTTGAAATATCTTCTAAAGTGTACACCTCACACATAGAGCCTTCTACTCTTGCTTTATTACAGACCTTTTTTTTGAGGTCAAACATGCATATGGCAAAAATATACATTTCAAATTTTAAATAGTTGTCATTAAAGAGACAAATATTAAAAAACATATACCTTTCAAATAGGTACATCCATCGATATTGCACAGGGTCACCAACCCTTAGTTCATATGGCAGATATATGATCAAATGTTCCATAACATCAAAAAATGCTGACAGAAATATCTTTTCTAGTAGACAAATAGTGGTGATGATAGAGTCCTCGAGATTCTTTACATCAGATATTACGACCTTCGATGCGCACAATGTTCTAAAAAATCCACTCAACTCAGACAATACCCCCCATATAGGTTTGTCTAACATATCATGGAATGCCAGGGGTATCAATCGTTGCATAAAGATATGACAATCATGGCTCTTCAACCCATATAATTGTCCATCGTCAATTTTAATAGCTCGAGCAATGTTAGAGACATATCCATCTGGAAATCTCAATTGTCTCAACCATTGACATACATGTTTTATTTGATCATGTTCAAGCACGTACTTTGCCTTTGGTTTCAGTACTTTGCCATTATACTCTTTGAGTTCCAATTCTGGTCTTTTACATATTACTTTCAAATTCATACGGGCCTTCGGATTATCCTTCGTTTTCCCTTTAACATTCATTACTGTGTTGAACACATTATCAAATACATTTTTCTCCACATACATCACATCCAAATTACGTCATATCAATAGGGTCGGCCAATACGGTAGTTTCCAAAAAATAGATTTCTTCGTCCAATTGTGATCCTTCCCAAATCCATGGAAGGGTGTAGGACTGCGGGCATCTGTTAATACATCTGGAAAGTATCGCAATCTTTTTAGAATCTCTATGCCAGATAATCTTGTGGATGAACCTTCCATTTCAGTTGTGTCTGCTTTAAACGCATTCTTCTGTCGTCGGAACGGATGGTCGTTGGGTAGAAATCGATGATGACACTCAAACCAGCAAGGCTTCCTTTCATGCGTCAATCTAAAAGCTTTGGAATCCTTCATGCAGTACGGACATGCCAACCTTTTATGTGTGCTCCAACCAGATAGCATACCATATGCAGAAAAGTCACTAATTGTCCATAGAACAACGACCTTCATGTTGAAATTTTATTTTTTGTGGGCATCGTACGTGGCAACACCATCATCCCACAGTACTTTTAGTTCATCAATCAATGGCCTTAAATATACATCAAGATTTTGCCCAGGTGAGGTCGGACCAGGGATCAACAGAGACAAGAAAAGATTTGGACGTTTCATACACAAGCTTGGTGGAAGGTTGTATGGAGTTACAAATATTGGTCAGCATGAGTATGTAGTTGATCTACCCCGAAATGGATTAAATTCATCTGTACATAGACCGAGTCTAACATTTCGCACTTCCATTATAAAGTTTTGATGAATACGATCAAAGTGCTTCCAAGCTTTAGCGTCAACAGGATGTGTGATCTTGTTTTCATCGTGTCGAACTTTATTTGCATTTCATCTCATGTGTTTAGCTATCCTTGAAGACATATACAATCGTTGCAATCTAGGAGTAATAGGAAAATAGCAGAGCTACTTGTATGAAACTTCCTTTAATCTCGTGCTACCATTGCTTCTTGTCTTTGGCATGAACCGATGATGCCCACATGACGGGCATGCTATGTTGTTTTCCTGCTCCTTGAAATACAACATGCAGTAATTTGGACAAGCATCAATCTTTTTGTACCTCATACCTAGAGCGTTGACCATAACTTTCGCACGATAGAAATTTTGTGGCAATTTCTCATCTTTGGGCAACATACTCTTCACAATCATGCACAAACGGTTACAACATGATTGACTCAAATTATACTCGGACTTCAAATTCATTAGTTGAAGAACTGCAGACAAGATAGTGTGACTCTCGCAACCGTTTCAAAGTGGCTTATCAGCATCTCTAAGTAAATCATAAAATCTACTAGCTACATCGTTTGGTGATTCTTCATCTACGGCAGTTCTTACATCACTAGGACTCATAGCAGAACCCAGTTCTGTTCCTGCACCATCAAATATCAAATCCATATATGGATTATCGTGCACCACATTCATCCATGCTTCAAAATTGTTTCTAAATTCTTCTCCATGAAACGTCCAATTCTGATAATCACTAACAAAACCCTTCATGTATAGGTGATGTCTAACGCCATGAGGTTCTACAAATTGATTATTCTTACAAATCTTGCAGGGGCACCTAATCTAACCTATGGGATCCATTGTACTGACACTTGCCATTGCAAATTCAATAAAACTTTCAACACCATCCATATATTCATGCAATAACTCATTGTCCACTATCCTACGGTACATCCATTCACGGTTTGCAGTCATTTTTTTATGATGTTACAAATAATAACCTAACGAATTAAAAGAGAACCATCAGAATGCTATGATGAAAAAAATATCAAATTTATCATGCAATATATGATGTCATACAATAACAAGAATTTTGATGCATGCATTGATAACTTAATATTTTCATGTGCAAATTATTAATGACACGATACAATCATTTGAAGCATGCTTTCATTATACAATTTCACATGGAAGCCATAATCAAATTGAAAGTAACTACATGCAAGCATGGATACAATTACATCAAACATTGCAATACATTGTAATCATTCATATCAAACAAATGGCAAACATGTACCTGCAGCAAACACACTTCAACATTTCACTAACTACTATCATGCCTAGCATGGACTCCGTACTCCAAAAATAAGAACACTTCCATATGCATACATTAAAATCATGCTCAGCATGATCTTCGAACTCCAATAAAGCAACCCTAAATATCAACAACTAAGTTAGTGTGGGAATAATAAAGTGTTACATCTAATAAATTGAATAACATGTGATACGCTTGCATCACTTACCACGGGTATTTAACTGATTTGCATTGTTTTTTTCACTTACCAGAGGTGGCTGAGCACAAGCTGGTTCTGTTGAAAAATCTACACAAAAAAACACTGTTTTAAAATGAAGTCACAAAAAAATGTGGCTGTTTCGGCAGGGGGTCGACTTTCCTGCTGTTCCGGCAAGGGATCGACCCCCTTACGGAACATAGGGGGTTAACCGACCCTCTGTTCTGGCAGGGGGTCGACCCTCTGTTCTGGCAGGGGGTCGACCCTCTGCCTTTGTGGCAGTGAGTCGACCCCCTGCCGAAACCCCTTACCTGTTCCGGCAAGGGGTTAACCCCCTGCCTGTTCCGGCAAGCGGTTAAGCCCCTGCCATAAGAGGTAGGGGGTTAACCCCCTATCGGAAAAAGCAGGGGGTCGACCCCCTACCGAAAAATGCGGGGGGGGGGGGGGGGGAAGGGATTACCTGTCTCTAGGCGATGACGAACGGCGGAGCCTGCGGACGGTGGGACCGGCGAAGGGCGAACGGCGGGAGCGAGCGAACGGCGGTAGCGGGAGCAGCGAAAGAAGAAGAGGAAAAGTTGTCTGGGATTAGGGTTATTCAAAAATTCACAATGGCTTAGTGACGAGTCGCTAAGCCGACGTAAATCAAATTTACGAACATAGCGACAGAATATATTATGTCGCCAATTCCGTCGCTAATTAGAGACAAAATATTTCATCGCAAATGACATTGCCAAATGTTGCAGCCGTTTCAACAGAACACTACGTTGCAAAATTCGTCGCTAATTAGCGATGGATTTTGCGACGGGGTATCGACCGTCGCTATTTTTGTAAATTTCATTCATTATAGCGACGAATGGTTTTCGCTCGTTAAGCTATCGCTAATTAGTGACAAAATACTTATGTCGCTAAAGTCCATCGCTAACAATGTATTTTCTTGTAGTGGAAGTTCTTCAACCATATGACCTGCGAAGTAGTCTCGTACAATGCTATAAACTCTGCATTCATGGTGTGAGCAACAGTGGTCGTCTGTTTCCCACTCCTCCAAGAGTTCGGTTCCCTAGCAAGTAAGAAGACATACCCAGTAGTAGATTTTCTACTATCAAGACATCATTCTAAGTCTGCATCTGAGTAGCCAATAACCATAAGGTGATTAACCTTATGATACGTCAACATATAGTCTTTTTCCCTTGCAAATATCGCAAGACTTTCTTAGCAGCTTTCTAATGGGGTATGCCTAGGTTAGACTGAAATCTATCAAGCATCCCTACTGCAAAAGAAATATCTGAACATGAACAAGTTTGGGCGTATTGCAAGCTACCAACAACTGATGCATATAGATAAGCACTGATTTGTGCTTTGTCAATATCGTTTTGTGGACAATCGTTTAAGTTCAATTTGTCTTATTTTGATATAGGTGTTGTACTAGAAGAACAATTCTTCATCCCATATCGCTTTAATACCTTATTTATGTAAGATCTTTGAGAGAGGCCTAAAAAGCCTTTTGCTTTGTCTCGGTGAATCTCTATGCCAAGTACATAAGCAACCTCACCCATATCTTTCAAATTAAAATATGATGCAAGAAATTGTTTTGTCTCTATAAATAACTTTATATCATTGGTTGAAAGCAAAATATCATCTACATACAACATCAATATAATGAACTTAATCACACTTTTCTTAAGGTATATACATTGATCAATAATATTTTATGTAAACCCAAAAGTCACAATGATTGGGAAATTTTAATATACCACTGTCGGGAGGCCTGTTTAAGTTCATATATTGATTTATTAAGCTTGCAAACCAAAACAATCATCTTCAAAGAAACCAAGAGGTTGCTTTATATATACTTATTCATTCAGATCCCCGTTGAAGAATGTTATTTTCACATCTATCTGATGTAGCTCTAAGTCATAATGAGCTACGAGGGCCAAAATTATCCTCATTGACTCCTTAGTTGAGATAGGAGAGAATGTCTCATTATAGTCAATGCCCTCCATCTAGGTGAATCTTTTTGCAACCAATTGTGCCTTGTGTCTTTCTATGTCACCTTTGAAGTCTCTTTTGGTCTTAAAGCTCCATTTATACACTATAAGTTTTACTCCTTTAGGTAACTCGACAAGATCTCATACTTGATTCTTAGCCATAGAATCCAACTCTTCTTTCATAGCTTTTATCCAGTGTGAAGATTGTTTGCTTTCAACAGCTTCAATAAAGGTTAATGGGCCATCATCCATATCTATGAAATCATCAGGCTCTTGAAGGTACACCACATAGTTAGGATATATGACAGATTTTCTAATTCTTATGGATCTCCAAACAGGTCGTTCTATAGGTTCAGATTAAATCTATTCATCATGTTCGTGCTCTTTTTCATTATCCTCAATAGGTTCATTTTGGATTTGTGCATCAACAATCGGGTGATCAACCACATCATCATTAGGGATAACAATATGGTATCTTTCGGTGTTTTTCTTAACAGGTGGTGAATCTGGATCCTTTATTTTCTCAAAACCAAGGTTTTGAAGTGCACTTAATTCTACTAAACCATCTTCAAGGAATTTTGCCTTATCCATTTAAATAATCTGTGGTGAATGAGATGGGCAGTAACATATGTATCCTTTTGATCTTTCTAGATAACCAATGAAATATCTACTGGTTGTTCTTGGATCAAAGGCTTTAATATAGGGGTTATACAACTTAGCCTCTACAGAACATTCCCATATATATGTGCATATAAAACAGTGATGGTTTCTTACCTATCCACAACTCGTAGAGAGTTTTAGGAATAGATTTTGTAGGAACCTTATTCAAAATATGCACAGTAGTCCTTAAGGCTTCACCCTACAACTTCATGAGAAGTGTTAAATAATTCAACATGTCCCTGACCATTTATTTAAGCATACGGTTTTTCTTTTCAGCTACACTATTTTGGTATGCACTACCAGGCATGGTATACTGAGGCACAATGCTTTTCTCTTTGATAAATCGTGTTAATGGTCCTTCCCTTTACCCCATCTTAGTAAACCTACCATAATATCCGCCACCTCTATCAGACTTGACTATTTTAATAACTTTATCGATTTGTTTCTCTACTTTATTCTTAAATTCTTTAAACATTTGAAAAATATCAGATTTTTCATAAATCAAGTAGAGATGCCGAGAATAGTCATTAATGAAGGTGACAAAATATCTTTTGTCTGTGTAATAGGGGGTAAATGATCCACATACATTCATATAGACTATTTTCAATATCTCACTACTACGTTTGGCACCCTCTTTATATGTGTTTATTTGCTTAGCCTTTATGCAATCAATACACGGGTCATTGTCGGTAAAATCTAGAGATTTCAAGATTTCTTCATTTAGGAGTCTCTTTATTCTCTTTTCAGAGATATGACTCAACCTTTGATGCCAAAGCATGTAGGATTTATCTTTAATCATGCTACGTTTGTTCCCAACCAACGCGTATTCAGAAGTCAAAAACTCTTGAGTTTGGATCTTCACGTTTAATTTATACAAATCATCATGAACTAATGCAGAACCAATTTCAATAGAATTTCTATATATGAATAACTTGGAGTTTTCAAATTTAAAACAATATCCAAATTTATCCAACATTGAAATTGAAATTAATTATACTATATGATGGAACATAAAAAATATCATGAAGATCTAAATCTACGCTGGTATCTAAAGTGATCATGCAAGTTTCAACACCCTTCACATGTGAACGCATCTTGTTCCCTGAATAGATGCACTTCTCATGTATTGTTGGTTCCCTTCTGTTCAAGAACAGCTGCAAACAGTTGGCAATATTAACAATAGCATCAGAATCAATCCACTAGCTATTTTTAGGAATATGTAATAAATTACATTCATGATAAATAAATGACATTATTTTTCTTTTATAACCATTTCTTGTATTTTATGCAATTTGCCTTCTTGTGTCCCTGCTTGCAAAAGAAGCACTTCATGGGAGCAGAATCGGGTTGCTTGCTCTGAGATGACTTTTCTTCTGCTGACTTCTTCCTAGCATTTTTCTTAAATGCATTTTTTTGTCTTACCTTCGATCTATGAGAAGCCATATGCGCACTTTGCACATTCTCTCATTTTAATCTATCTTCTTCTTCAACACACTTGGATATAAGTTCATTGAATATCCATTCATCATTATGTGTGTTGCAAGAGATTTTGAAAGGTCTATACTCCAAAGATAAGGATGCCAGAATCAAATGTACTAGAAATACGTGATAAAAAATGGTCAGTTTCATGTCATTTAGCTGAGACACAATGTTCCTCATTTCCAAAATGTGCTGGTGAATATTACCCCCTCCAGAATATTTCATAGTTATAAGTTTTGACATTGGGTACTGGCCTTGGCCTTATTCGAACTGACAAACTGTGTCTCAATAGCACTCAAAAATTCCTTTATTGTCGTGCATTGCGGGATAGCACTATGAATATTCTTAGCCACCTTAGATTACAAAAGTAACAGGTTAAGTCTATTCGAACACTCTCACTTATCAAAAGCACTCTTTTGTTCAGCAGTGCTTTGATCTGTCAGAGCAGCAGACTCATCCTTTCTTAATGCCAGATCTAAATCCATATACCCTAATGTAAAAATGATAGTTTCTTTTCAATTACTAAAATTAAATCCATCAAAAAAACGAATAGAATTTGAGTCATCTAAAATCACAGAACCAGAAACTGTATGGCAAAATACATGTATTAAAAGGAAGCATATACGAGACAAACTTGATAAAAAAAGCAATAAATGAAAAGGGCCTTGATATGCTTATTTTCGGGCTAGTGAAGGGGGTCATTGGAGTCCTACTTTTGTAAGAGCTCTGACATACGTAATCACTACGCCTACCGACCACAATTGGTAAAACTAAGGCTCATGTGAAGCTAGACCATCAACATATGCTTTCGATACTCATGCACGATGTTTCTCAACACACTTGCCTTATTCTACCCTACTTAGATTCTGAACACGATGAAACTCCCTTTGGGTCACTCATTGTTTCATGAATTTAAGTATAACATTAATATTAAATAAAACTGTATGATAGAACAAAATTGACAACATATGTGTATTCAGTTACTTTGGTAACATGAATTCACCAAGTTATCTAACTATCCTTGATTCCAATATCAGACATTCATTTATGTATGCATAATCTTAAATAAAATGCATCATAAATGGCAAAACAGACTCAAATGGGTAAAATTCGGAGTCCTCACGCAGAAACCGATCTGAAAACACCCTGAACTGGTCTCAAAATACCCTGAATTGGTCTGAAATAGCCCAAAACCGATCATCCAAGGGTCTGAACCAGCTCTGAACTTTATGAATTAGTGCTAAGTTTGAACAAAAGTTCATAAAACCCTATAACTGTATGCCGAAATCCCTGTATCTTCTTATATTTATGAAAACAGGATTTTACTAACTCAGAACCAGTGAAAACCTGAAAGAAACTAGTCAAAAATGGCTCTAAACTGGTCCCAGAAAAAGCCGTATCAATTCCTAATCTGGTTCAGTTTCAAATATTGATTGGATCCTGTTATGGATTCAATCTGGTTCAAATAAGATCCGGGTCTGATCTGGTACATACTGAATTCGGGTCTGACCTGGTACTAACCAGATCCGGGCTTGACCCTATCCAAACCGGATCCGGTCTGACCCGGTACAAACCGAATTCGGCTCTGACCCGGTACAAACTGGATCTGGGTCTGACCCAGTATAAGCTAGATCTGGGATTGACCCAGTATAAACCGGATTTGGGTCTGACCCGGTACAAACCGGATCTGGGTCTGACCCGGTACAAACCGGATCTGGGTCTGACCCGGTACAAACATAATCCGAGTCGAACTCAGTCTTTCTGGATCAGACCCAGACCCAGAACCTTTATAGGTCTTAGTCTGATCCAGTGGAAATGGCTATCCTGATCCACCCAAAATGAGATTGGACTGGGCCTGTCACTAGATCAGAATACCAGACCCGATCTGGTTCCATCATTAAAACAGAAACCCGAGGGTTTCTATTTACAAAAACCTGAGAAATCGAGCCTCTATCGCCCCACGGCATCCCATGTGACACCGGATGGACCATGACACTGATAAAACGGCTGGCGAAGGCCGCCTCTTCCCAATGACACACCCACGATATTCTGCAATCGTCGACAAGAAGGTTTCACTGCCCAACGGTAGATGAAACAGAGAATGGGAAATAAAAGGGGGGTTTTAAAACCCTTGTTGTTGCACGTCGTCGAACGAACGTCGATGATCCAGCGAAAACAACTCCCGTCGACGATGGTCCAAGGCAACCCTGGCGCTGGTTGGCCTCCCTGCAATCCAACGGCGTAGGTAAAACCCCAACTCTGCATTTTTTTATAGTTGGTTGTCGCTGCCTGCGACCAATGTCTCCCCACGATGACTCTGCTCTGTCGATGGCCAAATATTGATGAACCACGTCGCCTTGCGGTGATGGGCTGTCAGAAAACATTGTCGCCCCACGGCGACAGTCACCATTAACCAGTGATTGATTTCAAGGGACTACTTTCTGAGACGAGCCACGTCACCTCATGGTGACATGCTCAGTCTGTTACAATCGCCTGGCAACACAGACCGCCAGAAAAATAAAAATCAATCGCCTCATGGCAATAGTAGATATAAGGGTGGCAATCGGGTCGGGTTGGCGAGTCAGCATACCTCATTCCGAACCCGACACATTTATTAAATGGGTCGGTTGTGGCAAACACGAACCCGACCCGTTTATTAAATGGGTAACTCGACACGACCCACCAACCCATTTATAAACGGGTTGGGTCGGGTAAACGGGTTGGTGGGTTAGCGGGCGGGTTGGCAGGTCGGGTTGGCAGACGGGTTGGCGGGTCGACCCGCTCGCCTAACCCGTTTCTTAAATGGGTCAGTCGGGTTTGCGGGTTGGCATACCCCTAACACAAACACCACAACAAAGCAGGGTATTAGCGACGACCACATTCTGTCGCTAATCCGTTGCTACGCCTGTTAGTGATGGATTAGCGACGACGAGGCGACAGTATGCTTACGTCGCAAATTTTTCGACGCTAACTGGCGACAGATGTATTTTGTCGCCAGGTCCGTCGCTAATTGCGACGGACTAACGAGCACTGTATTCCGTCGCCAATCCGCCGGTACTAAACGGCGGCCACGACTTGGCGATGGATGTACGTCCGTCGCTATGCCGTCGCTAGATTTATATGACTAGCGACGAATGGTTCCGTCGCTAATACATCGAAAAACGAAAAAAAATTTAAAAAAATTTATTTGAAAATTAAATACCGAGAACGATACAATTTATATTTCTTATACAATTTATATTTTCTGTAAATAAAAAACAAACCACACAAAAAAATCCATATAACAAGATTCTACAACAATTAATTGTTCCACCTTAAAATTAACAAGTTTAATTATTTACAATTACAATTAGGAAACATAAAAAACTAGAACTTCTTCAACACAGTTCTCTAATCATCGCCAAGATTTTATGCATCTTCTTGTTCATTGTCTTTATCTGTCCCTTCAGCTCCGCTACGCTGATTATCGCTAGCAGCCTACACAAGAAAAGAACAATCAGTATTGATAAATAAAATATAATGAAATAAATTACACACTATATGTGATTCTATCATGTGCTCATGTGTGATCTAAGGCAATAAAAAAACTCTATATGTGATTCTATCATGCTCATATGTGCTCTAAGGCAGGCAAAAAGTTATATATGTGATTCTATCATGCTCATATATGTGCTAAGGCAGTCAAAAAATTGAATATGTGATTATAGCATGTTCATATGTGTTCTAAGGCAGACAGAAAAACTCTATATGTGATTCTACCATACTCAGATGTGCTTTAAGGCAGGCAAAAAACTATATATGTGATTCGATCATGCTCGTATGTGTGCTAAGGCAGTCAAAAAATTGAATATGTGATTATACCATGCTCATATGTGCTCTAAGGCAGGCAAAGCAAAAAAATTTATATGTGATTCTATCATAAATGATATATGTTCTAAGGCAGTAAAAAAACTCTATATGTGATTTGTGCATGCTCATATGTGTTTTAAGGTAGTCAAAAAACTGAATATGTGATTATAATATGCTCATATGTGTTCTTAGGCAGTCAAAAAACTAAATATGTGATTATAGAATGCTCATATGTGCTCTAAGGCAGACAAAAAAACTTTATATGTGATTATAGCATGCTCATATGTGCTCTAAGGCAATAAAAAAACTCTATAAGTGATTCTATCATGCTCGTATGTGTGCTAAGGCAGTCAAAAAACTGAATATGTGATTATAACATGCTCATATGTGTTCTTAGGCAGTCAAAAAACTGAATATGTGATTATAGCAAGCTCATATGTGTTCTTAAGCAGTCAAAAAACTGAATATGTGATTATAGCATACTCATATGTGTTCTAAGGCAGTCAAAAAAACTTTATATGTGATTCTATCATGCTTATATGTGTTCTTAGGCAGTCAAAAAACTGAATAAGTGATTATAGCATGCTCATATGTGCTCTAAGGCAGGCAAAAATTTTTATATGTGATTATAGTATGCTCATATGTGCTCTATGGCAATAAAAAAACTTTATATGTTATTATAGCATGCTCATATGTGCTCTAAGGCAGGCAAAAAAACTTTATATGTGATTATAGCATGCTCATATGTGCTCTAAGGCAATAAAAAAAACTCTATATGTGATTCTATCATGCTCGTATGTGTGCTAAGGCAGTCAAAAAACTGAATATGTGATTATAACATGCTCATATGTGTTCTTAGGCAGTTAAAAAACTGAATATGTGATTATAGCATGCTCATATGTGTTCTTAGGCAGTCAAAAAACTGAATATGTGATTATAGCATACTCATATGTGTTCTAAGGCAATCAAAAAAACTTTATATGTGATTCTATCATGCTCATATGTGTTCTTAGGCAGTCAAAAAACTGAATATATGATTATAGCATGCTCATATGTGCTCTAAGGCAGGCAAAAAATTTTATATGTGATTATAGCATGCTCATATGTGCTCTAAGGCAATAAAAAAACTCTATATGTGATTCTATCATGCTCGTATGTGTGCTAAGACAGTTAAAAAACTGAATATGTGATTATAACATGCTCATATGTGTTCTTAGGCAGTCAAAAAACTGAATATGTGATTATAGCATGCTCATATGTGTTCTTAGGCAGTCAAAAAACTGAATATGTGATTATAGCATGCTCATATGTGTTCTAAGGCAGTCAAAAAAACTTTATATGTGATTTTATCATGCTCATATGTGTTCTTAGGCAGTCAAAAAACTGAATATGTGATTATAGCATGCTCATATGTGCTCTAAGGCAGGCAAAAAATTTTATATGTGATTATAGCATGCTCATATGTGCTCTAAGGCAATTAAAAAACTCTATATGTTATTATAGCATGCTCATATGTGCTCTAAGGCAGGCAAAAAACTCTATATGTGATTCTATCATGCTCATATGTGCTCTAAGGCAGGCAAAAAGTTATATATATGATTCGATTATGCTCATATGTGTTCTAAGGCAGACAAAAAACTGAATATGTGATTATACCTAAGAGGGACCTGGAATCGAAGATCCCCTGTTCAGAACAAGATTGTTGATCTCATTTCGGAGAAAGGGGGCGACGGTATATTGGAAGTAGTTATTCAGTGATTCTGTAACGATCCGGCGTACATCATCACCAGAAAGAATAGTCTGTTGCTTGGAGCTTATGTCAGCCCAAGAAGTCGGTGAGCTGTAACTGGAAGAAGCAATAACTGGTGAAGTGTTCATATTACTCCCAAACCCGAACACGCGACCTTTTTTGGGTTCACCTGCTGCAGTCACCCATGCTGTAGGATCAAATGATGTATGCTGAGTAGCGTCATCACCATATCGCTCTACCATCTGTTGCTCATATGCCTCCTACAAAATAATGTTTAAAGTATTCATTAATAATTAATGATAACTTGCATATATATTGCAATGATTATTAATTGAATAAATACATACCGTTATCGTTCTCGCCTTCTCTGATACGAAGACTCCCGTGGTCTTCCGTTTATGTGTTTCAACAAACACATCCTTATATGGTACACTGTCTCCTTTTTCTGCTTCCTGCGAAGTTAAATGACAAAAGATTTAGTACACAAGTTTGCAACAATACTTATAAAATTAATATTATATATTGATGAGTTACCATTTTCTTCAGGTGACTCCCAAATGTCTTAGATCCACCTGTGTGTAGATGGGCTTCGGGCATCTTTGATCGATTTTGTGCAGCCTTCGCAAAGCGATTTCTAAATACATCTTCCGCCCACTTATCGCACATTTCATCCCAGTAATCTCTTCTGATAGTAATAGGGCCATGACCCTTCCACATTAATGGATCATCTACTACGCCAGATGCTTTTTTTGCTGCAGTCTTCATAGTGTGCAGCATGTCTGCAAATCGATTGGCAGCCACCTTCTGCCACACCTTCCTTACATCATTTTCTTCCACCGTAGTTGCGAAGCGATTCGAAGCCTATAAATATTTTCAGAAAGTTAGTAGACATTACTTAAATAAAATAAATATGAAACACATTAACTATGAGAAACAACTGTATACCATGAATGAGGACCATAATCTGTCTAACACCTCCGTTGGGTACTTTTTCCATTGAGCAACCGGTCCTGGTAGATGTTGAAGAAGTGAATTCCTAATCTCCCGTACTACTTCTTGTGGCTCAAACCTCGTGTTGCACATGAATTGTTACACAGTAAATATCAATATAAAATATTTATAAGATATGCAATAATTGAAAACAAAATACTTACGGTCGATTATCGATATACACTATTCGTATGAGTCTTCTTGTGCCAGTCTGAGAAGACCCTGTTTTCTGTGTTGGCTCTTGACTTGTGTGATCAACTGGTGTAGGTGGGTCGTGTACAGGCACAACATCATCTGTAAAAAAATACGTTAGAAATTCTCAGAATGCGCATTTGAACTAATCAAGCATCCAATTAGTTATATGATATACCTATCACAGGAGCCCGTGAAGATGAAGGTTGGGCATGGCTACTACTGGATGAGCGACCACTATAACCTCCACGAACCATACTCTAACAAATAACATATGTCATACAATACATTCAAATAATTCACATCAAGTATTACAATGCATTCAAGTCATTCACATTAAGCATTGCAATGCATTCAAATCATTCGCATCAAGTATTACAATGCATTCAAATAATTCAAATCATTCACATCAAGTATTGCAATAATTCAAATCATTCGTTGCATAAATTATAATACATTCAAATAATTGAAATCATTCACATCAAGTATTGCAATGCATTCGAATCATTTGTCTCAAGTATTACAATACATTCAAATAATTCAAATCATTCACATCAAGTATTACAATGCATTCAAATCATTCGTATCAAGTATCACAATACATTCAAATAAAATTTTTAATCATTCACATCAAGTGTTGCAATACAACTCATGCATTTGCATCAAGTATTACAATACATTCAAATAATTCAAATCATTCACATCAAGTATTACAATGCATTCAAATCATTCGTATCAAGTATCACAATACATTCAAAGAAAAATTTTAATCATTCACATCAAGTGTTGCAATACAACTCATGCATTTGCATCAAGTATTACAATATATTCAAATAATTCAAATCATTCACATCAAGTATTGCAATGCATTTGAATCATTCGTATAAAGTATTACAATACATTCAAATAAATTTTTAATCATTCACACCAAGTATTGCAATGCATTCGAATCATTCGTATCAAGTATTACAATACATTCAAATAAAATTTTTAATCATTCACACCAAGTATTGCAATGCATTCGAATCATTTGTATCAAGTATTACAATACATTCAAATAAAATTTTTAATCATTCACACCAAGTATTGCAATACAACTCACATCAAGTACTGCAATGCATTTAAATAGAGGTTTGTAGTATAAGATTTTGCTCACTAGCTTGAGAATTCTTCCTCGTCACTAGTTTGACTTTATTCTTCTTCTTCTTCTTCTTCTTCTTCTTCTTCATTGTTTGCCCATTCACTTGGTACATCATTTGGATCACATTCCTCTATGAATGTTTCATCGACCAATGGAGATATGACATGCATATCATGCGCAACATCGTGACCATAAGCGAAGTCATAAACATCATATGATTGATAGTAATCGCTGTCTTCAGCTAACTCATCTTCCTGTAACTGATCATACTTGGGGTATAGTTTGGACTTCACCTTGCAAACTGCCCACCATTCATTTCTATCTGACTTTTTTATACTCGGATATGAAGTATAATAAACTTGTTGAGCTTGCGAGGCTAATATGAATGGTTCATATGTTCCAGACCTGGATTTATGATTCACCTCCACAATGCCTGAAGCTTTGTTGAGTCTTGTTGCAGTTGGATCAAACCAATGACACTTGAATATCGTAACCCTGTTATTCATGCCTAAGTAAGTCAACTCCATTATTTCTTCTATAACACCGTAGTAATCATGTTCATTTTCACCGTAGCTACTACCCTTGACACACACGCCACTATTTATCGTTGATTTGTTTATACCGTAGTCTTTTGTATGGAATTGATAACCATTTACGATATATCCGTTGTAGCATTGCACAACTTTGGTCGGACCATTTTCTAAATCACATATTCCTTGATCTTTAACATCACCATGGCGAACCTACGCACAGACATAAACAATGATTATGATCACGATCAATTAAGTAACTTAGTGTTGTTTATAAGTACAAAATTTACGTTAGCTTCTTTACCAACTGTTTCAACCACTTCACAAACTTAGTTTCACGTTCTTTTTGTACTTCTGCATCAGTGAGATGTGAAACTTCGCTTTGCAACTCCAGATCAAATTGTCTGCAAATCACAAATACTTATATTACCGAGCCATGTATCCACATATAGAACATAAAAGGATTTATAATTGAGTTGCATATACATATACTTACTCGATGTATGGGTCGATCGCTGAGCAATTAAAAAGAATATAGATGTGTGTTGCATCTTGGTCTCGATCTGTCAATAGCCTTGATCGGCAACTACCAAATGCATGCCCAAGTGGTTGAAATATCGACAGCTTGTCAGCTACATTTACTTGTTCTCCATCATTGTTACGGGGCAGGCATGTGTAACGTGTTGGAATATGAGGTTCGAAGTAAATAGATGAGAAATTTGAAATCTCTTCTAAAGTGTACGCCTCACAAATAGAGTCTTCTATACTTGCTTTATTACGAACCTTTTTTTTTAGGTCGAACATGCATCTGACAAGAATATACATTTCAAATTTTAAATATCTGTCATTAAAGAGACAAATATAAAAAAACATATACCTTTCAAATGGGTACATCCATCGATATTGCACAGGGCCACCAACCCTTAGTTCATATGGCAGGTGTATGATCAAATGTTCCATAACATCGAAAAATGCTGGCGAAAATATTTTTTCTAGCAGACAAACAGTGGTGATGACAGAGTCCTCGAGATTCTTTACATCTGATACAATGACCTCTGATGCGCACAATGTTCTGAAAAGTCCGCTCAACTCAGACAATACCCCCCATATAGGTTTGTCTAACATATCATGGAATGCTAGGGGTATCAATCTTTGCATAAAGATATGACAATCATGGCTCTTCAACCCATATAATTGTCCATCGTCAATCTTCACAGCTCGAGCAATGTTAGAGACATATCCATCTAGAAATCTCAGTTGTCTCAACCATTGACATAAATGTTTTATTTGATCAGGTCCGAGCACGTACTTTGCTATTGGTTTCAGTACTTTGCCATTATACTCTTTGAGTTCCAATTCTAGTCTTTTACATATTAATTTTAAATCCATACGGGCCTTCGGATTATCCTTCGTTTTTCCTTTAATATTCATTACTATATTGAACACATTATCAAACACATTTTTCTCTACATGCATCACATCCAAATTATGTCGTATCAATAGGGTCGGCCAATACGGTAGTTCCCAAAAAATAGATTTCTTTGTCCAATTGTGATCCTTCTCAAATCCATGGAAGGGTGTAGGATTGCGGGCATCTGTTAATACATCTGGAAAGTATCGCAATCTTCTTAGAATCTCTATGCCGGACAATCTTGAGGATGGACCTTCCGTTTGAGTTGTGCCTGCTTTAAACCATTCTTTTATCGTCGGAACGGATGATCGCTGGGATAGAAATCGACGATGGCACTCAAATCAGCAAGGCTTCCTTTCATGTCTCAATCTTGATATTTTGATGTCATACAATAACAAGAATTTTGATGCATGCATTGATAACTTAATATTTTCATGTGCAAACTATTTATGACATGATACATTCATTTGAAGCATGCTTTCAGTATACAATTTCACATGGAAGACATAATCAAATTGAAAGTAACTACATGCAAGCATGGATACAATCACATTAAACATTGCAATACATCAAAATAATTCATATCAAACAAATGTCAAACATGTACCTGCAACAAACACACTTTAATATCCCACTAACTACTACCATGTCTTGCATGGACTCCGTACTCCAAAAAAAAGAACACCTCCATATTCATACACTAAAATCATGCTCATCATGATCTCCAAACTCCAACAAAGCAGTTCTAGATATCAACAACTAAGTGAGTGTGTGAACAATAAAGTGTTACATTCAATAAATTAAATAACATCTGATGCGCTTGCATCACTTACTCACCACGGGTATTTACCCGATTTGCATTGTTTTTGTCACTTACTTACCACGGGTGGCGGGGCACAAGCGAGTTCCATTGAGAAATCTGCAAAAAACACTGTGTTAAAATGAAGTCACCACCTGCCGAAAAAAAAATCAAGAGGCAGATGCCTGCCGGAAATGCAGGGGGGCCGACCCCCTACGACGTGCTGCCGGAAACGCAAGGGGGCGACCCCCTGTCGGAAACGCAGGGGGGCGATGCGACCCCCTGCTGCCGGAAACGCAGGGGGTCGACCCCCTGCCGGAAACGCAGGGGGAGCGACCCCCTCCCGGAAACGCAAGGGGTCGACCCCCTATCAAAAATGCAGGGGGGGCGACCCCCTGCTGCCGAAAACGCAGGGGGGTCGATCCCTTGCTGCCGGAAATGCAGGGGGGTCGACCCCCTGTCGGAAATGCAAGGGGTCGACCCCCTGCCGAAAACACAGGGGGGGCGACCCCCTGCTGCCGGAAATGCAGGGGGGCAACCCCCTGCTGCCGGAAATGCAAGGGGGTCGACCCCCTGCCGGAAATGCAGGGGGGCGACCCCCTGCCAAAAACATAGGGGGGGCGACCCCCTGCTGTCGGAAACGCAGGGGGGTCGACCCCCTTCTGCCGGAAATGCAGAGGGGTCGGCCCCCTTCTGCCGGAAATGCAGGGGGGTCGACCCCCTGCCGGAAACGTAGGGGGGTCGACCCCCTGCTGCCGGAAATGCAGGGGGGTCGACCCCCTGCCGGAAACGCAGAGGGGTCGACCCCCTGCTGCCGGAAATGCAGGGGGGTCGTCCCCCTGCTGCCGGAAATGATTACATGCGCGTCGCCGGGCGGTGGCGGGAGGCTGACGTGGAGCGGCGGCTGGCGAGCGGTGGACGGTGGGGGCCGGATAGAGGCCGACGGGCGGCGGGCGGGAGCAAGACAGCGAAACAGGAAAAAGAGAAAGAGGGATGGGATTAGGGATTTACGCGACATTTAGCGACGACTTAGCGACAGAATAATTTTGTCGCTAAGCCGTCGTAAATCAAAATACCAAAATAGCGACGGAATATATTCTGTCGCTAATTAGCGACGACACAATTCCCTCTCTAAATTCGTCGCTAAAATGGTTTTCTTGTATTAAGAATTAGCGACAAAAAATTGATGTCGTTAATCCGTCACTAATTAGTGACGGATTAACGATAAAAATTGTTTCCTCGCTAATCTGTCGTGAATTAGCGACAGATTCATGAAGAAAGGTTTCTCTAGCTAATCTGTCGCTAATTAGCGATGGAAAAATCCGTCGCAAATTTCCGTCGCTAATTAACAATTTTCTTGTAGTGAAACCCAACCCATTTAATAAACGAGTTAGGTGGGTCGACCCATTTATTAAATGGGTTAGTTTAAGCCCAACTCGAACCCGCCTAAGAGGCAAGTTGGCGGATCGGGTTGGTGGGTCATGTCAGGTTTTTCCACCCCTAAGTAGAAACCAAACTATGACTTAGGTTGCCCCATGACGCCAGACGCAGAAAAATGCCAATAAGCCCGCACAACGGAAATTCGTGGTGTGGGCCCATAACCCAATGTTGGGGTCTGCACAAGAGAAAATGTGATGGCATATCTAAAGCGGTCATGTTGATTTGCAGATGACCGTTAAGTGAACCTCAATCTGCAACTATGAGATATTTGACTAGATCCTCGCAGGCCCTTCAACGATCGTGAGCAGGATGCAATCTTAAAAATGAAAATCATGTATGCTTTTTTTTTTAGTTTTCTGTACTCTTTTTTATAGCATTAATCCTTAATCTTTCAAAATGATGGGGCTTATCACACCATTATGAGAGTCCTTAATGTGGGTAAGGCTCACATTACATAAATGACATCCACTCGATCTGGTTTTATTGTGGGGGTCATTGAAGAAGTGATATTTTCAATTTATTGATAATTTCCGCGACAGTGATTTGACCTTTGATAGCGCTATCAAAATGAAAGTAGATCAAGTGATAAGCCAGTTATCAATTCTTAGGTTGCATCCTCACCGTTTGTTACCTTCATCGTGGTCGTTCGCTGTGCAAACAAACAAACAAACAAGAGGGGGATCAGGCCCACATTTTTGGTGTATTGCTGGGTCTGATAACAGCTGTTGGGCCGCACAACTGACAGGTTTCATCGAGGGCCGATAAGATGAAATTATATTGCACACACTTTGAATGCGCACTTGACTGCCCTCTATCTCATCTGTGGTGCCCAATAGAATATGGAAGGCAGATTAGCTCAATAGAGTGATAAATGTGATTGCCGTCGGCTGTATCTCACAGATGGTGGGAGATCACTGCCGCAGGACACTAAAAGTGTGAATCACTCCCTGACAAACAAAGTCCAACGACTCAGATGACACCATGTATCAAAGCCCCTGATGATATATGGATGGTGATGCTGCCAAAATGCAATAGATGGGTGATTTTGACAGATAATCACATGATTTGCTCCTGTATCCAAATGCTTTCTCTTTAACCATCTGCACTAAACCCAATATCTGATGGTCAGCTCACAGTGACCACCATGGCTCATTTTCTTTTCTTACCTCTGGATTACGACGCCTTTCACCTCTGTTGTGACTTAATTAAATTCAAATAAGAATTACCAAAGGTCATTCCTCTAAAAAAAATCCTTTCAAAAAAGAAAAAACTTATCAAAATCATCCCTCTCTCTCTCTCTAACCTGAAGGTGATGTCTCATCACACTCTTACATTAATAAACTTTTATTTTCCCTCAAAAAGTCATCTCTCTCTCTCTCTCTCTCTCTCTCTCTCTCTCTGTGAGTGTATGTCCTTTAGAATGCAAATGCATCCAATTCTCTTTTCTGTGTAAATACATACGTACATATGTAACGTGAATTTCTTTTGTTCGTGTAAAAAGGCTAAAAGATGAGGATAGAGGGTCAATCACATCACATTCACTGCATTTATTACAAAAGAAATTCATTTACAACCTGTTAAAAAAAATTGAGAGAGAATACAACCTGTTTAGATTAAAAAAGCATCTTTTCTTTCATTTTTCTAGCAATATAATTAGGGCTTCATAACAAGCCTAGCTAGCTTGAGTTGGACCTGTTTAAGTGCGGCTCAAACTCATTGGAATAAATAATCACACTTGGTGTTCTGGGTTATGATCGGTGTTGGAAGGATAAACCACCTGATTGATTTCCTTATGTTATCTGAAAGTGAGTTGTATATTTCTTCTGTAACGGGCAGGGGTTTGCGTAACACCAGCTTGCCAATCCCACCCCCCGCCCCCCCAATAAAAAAAAATTCAAGCTTACAGTAACTGAGCTGAGTTTGTAAGGTGGTCAAGATTGAATAAGCCCAGTTAGCCTGATGAAGCTCGGTTCATATGTTAATGTAAGGGATATGGATATTATTTGTTCAATAATAAGTACAAAAAAGGTTTTGCTCCAACGAGTAAGTTGCTTCACTTGCATGTGAATGAATGAAACTTAAATCCCAGTCTTCTCTATGCCTTTCTTAAAACAAAATCTGCCCATTTCAATCCAAACTTACCCAAGCTTGAGGCAAGTATGAATAATGGTTGTTCAAGCTCGGCTGGAACTCGAGCCAAGTTTGAGCAACTGTTCTGGTAAACAAGCTGAGCTTGAACAGGTTAGGCTAGGTTTGAGCTAGAGAGAGAGAGAGAGAGAGAGAGAGAGAGAGAGAGAGAGAGACGAATCAAAGATATCAACATTATGACAGGTTCAACAGAAGTTGAAACCGGCAAACAAAAAAACACATAAGCCAGAGAGAGAGAGAGTTTATTTATTTACACACACGAGAGCTCCTTGCTTTTACTTGTTTATTATTGTCGAGGTAAGACCCCTCTAACCCTTATCGCATATTCAAGTTACATGCATGTGTCAATCACGTGCCTTTGTTTTAAATTATTCAGGCAAAATATGACACGTAATTAGAAAGGAGTGCTTGAGCTTCCCGATTTATTTTAACCAACATATTCGACCTGAATCTTATTTTAATAAATAACAATCTTACATTGATTAGGTCACAGGGACTGGTCCACAACCGACCATCGAACCTTATGAAACCCTATTGGATTTTTATCTTGTAGGACAAGGAACAATAAGCTCGAGTCAGACAAGTTTCTCCTACCAACTCTTGTCAACTTCCAAATCAAGCGTATTAATATGTTTGTGAGTCAGCTCGCTCCAAAGCTAGCTAGTTTAGAAATCCACAATAGTTTTGTGGCGTTTGCATGTCAATTATGTCGCGATACCCTTTTTATGAATTCTTTCAGACAACATATGGCCTACCAAATTTTTTACAAGACCTTAAATTATATTACATCTTGATCTAAAGGTTGATATCTTTTTTAATTAACTTGAGTCCTAACATGCAAGTTTTTTTTTTCAAATATTAACTTGAGCTTTTGTTTCTTTATTTAGAAGTTGATATCTTATTTAATTATCATGTTTTTCTTTTTGTGAGGAAAGAAAGAGATATATCACTTGGACGAAAAGGTTAAACGTGATTACAATAAGCTAGGTGACGAGAAATCACCTACAAGAAACAAAGCTGACAAACAAGAACACTAAGATAAAAAGTCCTAACAAGAAGGGAACCATTAGAGTTGGACCTCCCTCATTTGACCCTTGCAACCCTAAAAGATGAGAGAAAAGTGTGAGGCAGGACATATTTTGTTCCCACCCCATGCTTGCTGCAAACATAGGATAATCCTAAAGCAGAATGAGCGCATCCTGCCAATCAAACAGCTCTTTCAGGGGCATTTGATTGCGCAGACAGAACCATGTAGAACAGTCATGTTTGGACAATACTGGCCGAACGTAGAGGTGTCTTAGACAAGTTGAGTTTTTTTCACAGGTATTCAGAGAGTATGGATGACAGTGTACCAGGGGGAAATGGGACCCTGCCGCGCCACACCCCGTTTGGACCGGGGATGGAGGTTAAAATCAAAAACCCCATGCAGGGATGGAGGTGGGCATGAACTTACACTTTGCCCCGCCCCGCCCCATCCCATCCAGGTCCTGATTCCCACCTTGCCCCGCTCCGCCTGGTCCCCAATCTTTCTTTAGGGATGGCGAAAACGAGGCTCCTGCCCGTTTAGACCCAGGATGGAGGACATGAAGCAGGGGATGAAGGCAGGCAATCAAACACACTTTTCTTCGAGAACACGGATCCCATCATTTCATATAGAATGGGTTTGATCATACACTCAATCCTAACGATCCAATCAACGGCTATACATGGTTCGGTTGGATTGGTAGCATTGAATGTATGATAGAACCCATCCTATTTCAAATGATGATGGGATCCCTGTTCCATTTCTTCTCCTTCTAAGCACAAGATTGTGTAATACAGATGAGCGCTAGAAGATCAAATTCAGTAAATAGCAGAGGAAAGCAAGCATCATATGCAGTTTATTTGCCAACTTAAAAAAACGTAAAGTGTTTTGCACTTGACTTTGTAATTTTTGTTCTAAATGATCCCTATTAAGCAATGTTGTCATTGGGAGAAAATGGATATGCTCCACCCTGAATCGACTATTTTTTAATACATATAAAAAATTACTTAAAATTATTTTTAAAATATTAATTTAATGGTTTTAACAAATGTCACGATCTGATTGATACGTAATATTTTTTAATTAGTTTGGAAGATTAGAATAATACAAGATTCGAGGCGAAGAAGTTCACATCGATGTAAATTGTACTTACGAATGGAACGTGGTTTGCCGCCTAACGTGACGTGAGAAATGAGAATCCCAGGTCCCAACCACATAAACAACCATGAGAAACCATGAACGCACATAGAATGGTGGGTGGTGGGTCCGGGTTCTTCCTAATTAGATGGTAGAGTTTGGTGGTCTCCTACGATTGGCTGAACCAAAAAAAGGAAAAAAGTTGGTGATGTGGAAGATAGAATGCACTGTTGCCTGACGTGTCCTGTTGTCATTCGTCCTTGTATTGTTGTTTGGAACCTGCTTAAATTACGTAAGTTTCCAAATTAAGAAAGAAATGGGGATCTCATAAAATCATTCCAGAGGCCAAGTTCCTGACGCTGAGTATGCATTAGGGATGGCAGTGGACCGGGGGAAAGCGGCCTCGCCCCGTTTGGACCGGGGATGAAGGGTATGAAATGGGGATGGAGGTGGGGATGAAGGTTAAAATCCATCCCCATCCGGGAGTGGAGGCAGGGATGGACGTGCACTTTTCCCTGCCCTGCCCCGCCCCGACCACTTTTTCCCGCAATATTCCCGCAATATCCTCACCCCGCCTCATCCCCGTTTGAACCGGGGATGGAGGACATGAAACGGGGATGAAGGCGGGGATGGAGGATAAAATCAATTCCCCGCCAGGGAGATGGAGGCGGGGGTGGAGGATAAAATCTTGAGGCGGGGGCGGGGGTGGAGACCTTGTCCCCCCGCCCCGCCCCGCCCCGCCCCACCCCACTGCCATCCCTAGTATGCATCCTACAAAAAAAATAAAAAATAAAAAGGAAAGAAAAAAGAGTTCACCAGTTTTATGAAAATGTCTCTTTGCACCAATATTGTTACAAATATCTGACGAGATTTTGAAAATTCTGGCAATATTTTCGCAGAAAAAATCCCAACTCCATCATAAGTTTTTTTTTTTTTAAATTCCCGCTTATTTTTTTACATAGGATGATATTATCAGGACTTTTATCATAACAATATCATGACTTTTCAGTTTTTATTTTGTGTGTTCTTGGTGCATGCCTCTTATTATTTTCATGTTTTTTATATAAGCGTTTAGAATTTTCCATTATTTTTCCAAGAAAACAGAATTTTTTTTTATTATATCATTAAATTTTGTGTTGCTGAGAAAAATCCCAAAAGCGAGATTTGTGACAATTCTTACCAAGAAACTTTATGATAGGACAAGTATAGGGATTTTTAAATGCCAAAAAAATGGCTTATGTTCAATTGTGCGTCAGTGTAAGTGGGTGCAGTTAATTTGTCAGTGTGAAGCCTTTGAAAATTGCTTCTAAATCTTCTCCCTCTTCTTTCAAATGAGTGGAGATGTTAACGGGCCTGATTTGATCTGATATCTGACCGGATCCGGCTCTGACCCTGAATCGAACGTGAATTAGTTGCCATCCAATTGATTCATCTTTTTTTTTCTGGTGTTTGACACCGGGTAGTGCTGAATCCCTTCAGGCGTGTATTAGTCATGTACTCATTGTGACTGTGTGCCGAATATCAGTTGGAATCGGGACTGAAGGCACTCACCGTCCCAACGTGTACTTTGTTATATATCATGTTAACGCCTTATTCTAAACAGAGTATATCCGTCTTTTACTTTACATTAACAGAATATATTTATTGTTGTTGATGAGTTTGTGTTTTAATTTTTCTGTTTACCTGAACTGACTGGACAACATCTTAAATCAGCGAAAGAGCTGTGTCCTCTTTAATTTTCTGTTCTGCGCAGACTGCATTACCGTTTTCCTAATCTGACCCTGTTCGTGTCTGATATAAGCTGAATTCAAACAAAATATCATTGCTTTTTCAATTGGTCGTGTGTTTGTGTTTCAATTTTCTGTTCAACTGGGTCTTAAATTCTGTTTTGCATCCTCTGAATATCAGATCTTTCAGCTGGGAGTGAATCTGAATTTAATTATGTGCGAGTTGCATTTGCTGTTTCCTTTAGTTTCAATCTGATTTCTTATTCGAAATAGATTACTGAATAACACAGGAACCAGTTTCACGGCTGAGAACTGTGTGAACATAACCGAGGCATTGACTTTGTGTGCCGTTTTGTTTGGTTAATCATCCCAGCGAGGTCAGATAGGCTGACCCATCTTGGGTTGTGTAAATCCATCCCTACCTGGTCCCCCTTTTGACCTCTTCCTGAATCTACGTTAAATTACTATAACAGCAGTTTAATAATTAATAATAGTCAATCTAAACTATTTTTATTGCATGTAGATGATTTAGATTTTTGTAAAATCCTGTTAGCATTATTCCAAGGACAAATTATTAAATATTCTCTTGATGAAATTATGTAAAGAAAATCTTCTGTATAGTTCAGACTATCCTTTGTAATTTTGTCTCTTTGCAGAAGTAAACAACAAAGATTCTTGCAAAATTCATTTTGTTATTTTTCGAAAGTCCACAGGTATTAACAAAAATCAACCAAAGTAATCTCTACACTCACTTAAGTATATCAATTTTGTGACTCATTGTAATGTTCTCCTTAAATTTGTAAAATTAGTTCTATCCAAAATATTTATTGTTGAATGTTTTTTCAAGTATTATGGTAATTCAACAAGCAAAGTGCAGGTTTTAAGGACAAAGCTGTTGGAATTATAAGCTATACTCTTCGTATTCCTCCCTCATTTTTGAGAAACTCATTTTACTTTAAGGCTTGTTGGAAGTATAAGCTAGACTCTTCGTATTCCTCCCTCATTTTTTGGGAAACTCATTTTACTTTAAGGCTTGTTGGAAGTATAAGTTAGACTCTTCGTATTCCTCCCTCATTTTGGGAACTCGTTTTACATTAATGCTATTTGTAGTTTTCTATGCAACTCTTTGGGTTCCTCTCCCATTTATTTCTTTTCCTTGAAAATGTAATAGTCTTTTAGTTTTTCTATGGTAGTAATTTATTATGTAATTAAATTCTGGTTGGGCTTGAATGCTATATATATAGCAGACATGTATCCTCATTTTGACAAGTCATTGGAATGTATTGAAGCCTTTTGTAGCCTTCTCCTTCTCTTGCACCATTTCTGTGTGTTTTTCATTCTAGAGAACAATCTTCTTCTCTAGTTTGTTGCTTTATTTCCAACATAGTGGTATCAGAGCTAGGATGGCTTTCAATAATATGGTGCAACCACAAGTTCCTTGCTTTGCTGGGAAAAATTACAACAAGTGGAATATTCAAATGAAGACATTCTTTGGTTTTCAAGATCTATGGGACATCGTTGAAAGTGGCTTCGATGAGATGAACAATGTGGAGGGCATCACTCAACGACAACAAACTGAGTTGAAGGAAAACCGGAAGAAGAACAATAAGGCTTTGTTCTATATTTATCAAGCTGTTGATGAAACCATTTTCGAAAGGATATCCTCGGCGGAGTCGGCAAAGGTAGCATGAGATACTCTTTATACAACATACAAAGGAGAAGACAAGGTAAAAATGGTGAGACTCCAAACTCTAAGAAGTGAATTTGATTCTTTAAGAATGAAAGAATCTGAAACGATTGAAGCTTTTTTCAATCGAGTCTTTTTCATTGTTAATCAAATGCGAGTAAATGGTGAAAAACTTGAAGATCAAAGAGTTGTTGAAAAAATATTGAGGAGCTTAACTCGCAAGTTTGAACATATTATTGTTGCTATAGAAGAATCCAAAGACTTATCCACCTTGTTCATTGATAGTTTAATGGGATCACTTCAATCTCATGAACTTCGTATAAAGCAATTTGATTCTCTTCCAATCGAACAAGCTTTTCAGACACAACTCTCTATTTGTGGTGGTGCTCGAGGACGAAGAGGAAGAGGATATGGAGGTAGTAGAAATCAAGAAAGTAAAGAAGATGCTTGTGATTCATCTTATTCTATGCGAGGAAGAGGTCAAGGTAGAGGTCGTGGTCGCTCTCTCTCACAAGTTCAATGCTTTCATTGTCAGAAGTATGGTCACACTATAAAGTTCTGTAGAAAGAGATTGGCAGAAGAAAACCAAAAGGAGGTAACTTTCATGCATGAGAAAAATGAAATTCTTGATGATGATATTCTCTTTCTTGCTTGTGATACCAAAGAAGAAACACATGATGAAGTATGGTATATTGATAGTGGTTGTAGTAACCACATGACTGGAAACAAAAAATTATTTGTGGACTTAAATGAAATGGTTCAAACTGAAGTTAGAACAGGTGATGATAATAGGCTTGTTGTCAAGGGACGTGGTGATATTCTTGTTAAAACTAACCATGGCAGCAAGCACGTCACCGATGTTTTCTATGTTTCAGGCCTCAAACACAATCTTTTGAGTGTTGGGCAACTTATTCTAAAAGGATATGATCTTCATTTCAAAGGAGAAATATGTGAAATAAAGGATAAGAAGAATGCTCTCATAGCCGAGGTGAAAATGACTCAAAACAAAATGTTTCCATTTATATTTCAAAATGTTGCTCTTCCTTGTTTTAATACTATTATTAAAGATCCATCATGGTTGTGGCATCTTCGATATGGACATTTGAACTTCAGTTCTTTATCTCTTATGTGCAAAAAACATATGGTCAGAGGCATGCCTAACATTCATCAACAAGACAAAATTTGTGAAGGTTGTGTTCTTGGGAAACATCACAGAGACACTTTTCCTGGTGGCAAATCTTGGCGAGCATCAAAACCACTTGAGTTGCTTCATTCTAATCTATGCGGCCCTATGCGCACCACATCTATTGGAGGTAATCGTTATTTTTTAACATTCATTGATGACTTCAGTCGAAAGACATGGGTTTATTTTCTAAAAGAAAAATCTAAGGTGTTTAAATATTTTAAGCAATTTATGACATTTGTTGAAAAGCAAAGTGATCTTTCTATTAAAACCTTGCGTACTGATCGTGGGGCTGAATATATGTCAAATGAGTTCGAGGATTTCTTGAAAAAGAAGGGCATCCGTCATCAGTTGACTACTCGGTACACACCTCAACAAAACGGCATTGCGGAAAGGAAGAATCGCACGATCATGGAGATGGCAAGAAGTATGTTGAAATCTAAAGGTATGCCTAACATATTCTGGGCTGAATCAGTGGCATGTGCTATCTATCTTCTTAATCGTGCCCCCACTAAAAGTGTTCAAGACCTAACTCCTCAAGAAGCTTGGAGTGGGCAAAAACCATGTGTTGCTCATTTGAAAGTATTTGGCAGCATATGCTATTCTCATATTCTCGATGAACGAAGGAGCAAGCTTGAAGATAAATCTGAAAAATGTATCCTTGTTGGGTACAGTGAATGCTCAAAGACTTATAAGCTTTACAATCCAATCACCAAGAAAATTATCATAAGCAGATATGTAAAATTCAATGAAGAAGAATCTTGGAATTGGGATGGAGAGAATGAAAATAAAAATTCACATTTCATTAATAAGGAGGAGAGTCATGAACCAAGTGGTGATGGAGATACTTCACTCTCCTCTCCATCTACACATTTATCACCATCTTCCTCATCTTCAAGGAGTTCTTAATCTCCTCCTATGAAGACAAAAAGTCTTCAAGAAATTTATGAAACAGCAAGAAGAAATCTTGAGGAAGACTTGGTGAATTTTGCTTTATTTGAGGACGCCGATCCAATTACTTATGAAGAAGCATCTCAAGAAGAGAAGTGGAGAATTGCTATGAATGAAGAAATGGACTCCATTGAAAGAAATCATACTTGGGAGTTGACTGAGCTCCCAAATGGACACAAATCTATTGGCGTCAAATGAGTATATAAAACAAAATTCAACTCAAATGGAGAAGTTGAAAAATGCAAAGCTCGGCTGGTGGTAAAAGGTTACAAGCAAAGGTATGGCATTGATTTTAATGAAGTTTTTGCTCCTGTGGCTCGCCTTGAAACAATTCGCATGGTGTTAGCTTTGGCTGCTCAAAGAAAATGGAAGGTCTTTCGAATGGATGTAAAATCAGCATTCTTGAATGGTTTCCTTGAAGAAGAAGTGTATATTGATCAACCTCCGGGTTATGTAAAGAAGGGTGAAGAAAACAAAGTGTGTCGATTGAAGAAGGCTTTATATGGGCTGAAACAAGCGCCAAGGGCTTGGTATAGTCGCATTGATGGATACTTCTTGAGGAATGGTTTCAAACGGTGTCCTTATGAGCATACTCTATTCATCAAAGAAGGCAATCAAGGGGAATTCTTAGTCATATGCTTATATGTTGATGATTTAATAATTACTGGCACTAATGCAACCATGTGTGAAAATTTTAAGAAGGATATGATGCACGAATTCGAAATGACTGACATGGGGCTTCTCCATTTTTTTCTAGGCATTGAAGTAAAGCAAGCTGAAGATGGAATATTTATATCTCAAAAAAGGTATGCTGAAAATATATTGAAGAAATTTAGAATGGAGGGTGTCACACCTCTTAATACTCCCATGGAAGTTGGCTTGAAACTTAGCAAAAATGATGGTGAGAGAAAGATCGATGCAACTCTCTATAGAAGCCTTGTTGGTAGTCTTATGTACTTGACTGCTACAAGACCTGATCTTATGTTTGCTGTCAGCATGGTTAGCAGATTCATGAAATCTTCTTCTAATACTCATTGGGACATAGGCAAAAGAATCTTGAGATATGTGCGTGGCACTATCAATTATGGAATTCATTATAAATGTGTCGAAGATTCAAAATTGGTGGGTTTTTGTGATAGTGATTGGGGTGGCAATAGAGATGATAGTAAAAGCACTTCAGGTTTCGTTTTTCACATTGGCTCAGGTGCAATTTCGTAGGCATCGAAGAAGCAAGCAGTTGTGGCTCTCTCCACAACCGAAGCTGAGTATATTTCATTGGTTGTTTCTAGTTGTCAAGCTCTTTGGCTAAGGTGGATTCTTCATGAGCTGAAGCATCCTCAATATGAAAGCACTCCTTTGTTTTGTGACAATAGTTCAGCCATAGCACTCACCAAAAATCCAGTTTTTCATGGCAAAAGCAAGCATATTCGAATCAAGTATCATTTCATTAGAGACTTGGTCAAAGATGGAGATGTCAATGTCAAGTTTTGCAAGACCCAAGACCAAGTGGCTGATATCTTTACAAAAGCATTGAAGAATGAAACTTTCAATAAATTGAAAGAGAAATTAGGTGTCGTTATAGTCTAGCTTAAGAGGGGTTGTTGGAATTATAAGCTAGACTCTTCGTATTCCTCCCTCATTTTTGGGAAACTCGTTTTACTTTAAGGCTTGTTGGAAGTATAAGTTAGACTCTTTGTATTCCTCCCTCATTTTGGGAACTCGTTTTACATTAAGGCTATTTGTAGTTTTCTATGCAATTCTTTGGGTTCCTCTTCCATTTATTTTTTTTCCTTGAAAATGTAATAGTCTTTTAGTTTTTCTATGGTAGGAATTTATTATGTAATTAAATTCTGGTTGGGCTTGAATGCTATATATATAGCAGACATGTATTCTCATTTTGACAAGTCATTGGAATGTATTGAAGCCTTTTGTAGCCTTCTCCTTCTCTTGCACCATTTCTGTGTGTTTTTCATTCTAGAGAACAATCTTCTTCTCTAGTTTGTTGCTTTATTTCCAACAAAAGCGTTTTGATCCTATCAGCGCATCTGCACGTTGGGGGAAGATACATCATCCAACGTGTGCCCGATGATGATGATGCTTTCCATAGAAAGGGCCAATTTTTTTAGGGAACATTGATTCTCCATGATCATGAAACTTCTAATTTGATTGAGAAAGACGGTTTAATTTACGTCTTTTTGCAATAGTTTTTCTTTTTTAAGTTCTTTAATGTACCCTGCATACCGATAATTTTGGCATTTTTTTTCAAATTCTGTATATTACCTTGCATACTATTAACTTTTTGGTTTTCTAGAATAGATTTAGTGTCCTTTTATCTGCTTGATGACTTCGGTTTAGCAAAAGGTTTCAACCTGCACGACCGTCGGCCAGTCGCAGTGCTTGCAGTTTAGGAACCAGATCTACAATGACACCAACATAGCGCCCCTCTTCGCAGCTGGCCTCCGATCACAATGCCTCGCCTCCGATGGCGACGACAACCTGTCACTCTTGGATAGCTTGACACCACAATGCCTACTTCCTCAACTTGTTGCTCAAGACAGCTCTGCTTCACTCAGACTAAAAGCTCTTCAATGGTGGATCTGCTGATGCAAAATTTAGGGCCTACAACCTTAATCCATTTGCCTTCTTTAGGGACTTTGCCATTGCCATGGTGACGATGGGCAATATAAGCCCTCTTACAGGCACCAGTGGCCAAGTGTATGTCAACTGCAGAAAAGTAAACTAAGAGAAACAAAAGAGCCGTATTGATGTGCTTGTAGTGATTGGTAGTTGTCATCAACTTATGGAGTAATAGTTAATGTAAATCTATAATCATTCCCTCTAGTGATTGCGTGTAATTGGGTGTCAACTGCAGGAAATGTATACTCTTTCATTTTACTCAAAACTACCTTATGGTTGCAATAGTTGAGCAGAAAATCTAAAAAGGATGTCTCACAATTGGGGCCCCCTTGTAAGGCAAGCCAAAAACCATCCTTCCCTTATCCTATTTTGCAAAATCATCCCCTCCCCTTTGGCCAACCGTGGCACAACAAAAAATTTTAAAATCTAAGGATGATTTTGGAAAACCAAATAAGGAAGGGTCATTATAATTCATATTCAATTCTGGAACAAATCAGGAGAGTCCAAACTTGGCTTGCCCATCTTAAGTGCGCCCAACAAAGTGGGTTAATAAACAGGACCAATCCAGACATCACCAACACAGCTATCCATACTCTAAGTGAAGTGTGTTTTAAAAGTAAGATAAATAACTTAAAAAAAATGAGCAACATACATTCGTTGTGCGAGTAGAATATATGATTACATATCTATACTAGAATAAATTGTTTCATGAGAATTTGGATTCACACATACACCTATACACTGTCATGTAGGAAAGATAGAATACATTGTGTCAAAAGAATGTTGTGCATTAACCACATGTACACCTGTACATTAGAGATCCTCTTTACATAGATGGTGACAAAAAGAATAATATCAACTTCATCTTCGAGCATGCAACTTAGAGAACTGTGGTAAGGATATTGTAATACAATATTTTTATATTCAAACTACCTAACCATCTACAAAAATAACCCATTACCCAAATAATCATTTTCCACCTTTCATCTCTATCATAATTAGCCTCCTCCTTAAACTTGAACTTGAACTTGCTCCATGATCCTTCCAAAACCTGCAAAGGGACAAACAAGCATAAATTTTGATAGTAAGGTCGTCAAATCCTAACAAAAAGAAACAAAATAAAGAGTCTGTCAAAAAATTATATTCCCTCCTCCTTACCAACTTGAAAGAAAAATAAGCCACACTATGTTGTAATATATCACATCTTTGAACTTGATTGGTTGTTCAGTAGTAATAGGAGTAGAGAAGTTTGTTACTTGAGTTAGTATTTTAGTATCAACATTTGGATGCTTCTCACTTTCTTTATTTTTTCACATGTTCTCCATTATACTCATAATTCTTAAATATTTATCTTCAAGATACTGATGTTTCTTCAGTTTCTGAAGCCTTTGCTGCAAGCTTAATTAAAGAACTTAGAAGACTATATCTCTTAGCAATCATTCCCTTTTTATCATCACCTCTTTTGTCTCAAACAAAACACGGGGGACTTCCACTTTTGTCATTTTTGGACCATCTTTTTAAAATGTATTGCTGAGGAAAACTTCTAATTTTCATGATATCAAGCACTTTCAATGCATGACAACACAAGATACCACAAAATTCAAATTTCTTGCAACTACAAGCAACAAAACAATTGGATGAATCAAGACTCACAAGATGTTCTTTAACGCTTGTGGGGAAGGTGACCTTATATTTGAAAGTTGTTCCTTCTGTGCACAAACAATCAACATTATAATTCATAATTAATCCTTCCTCCTTTCGAATCAATTTAAGAGGAGTTGGTGTATATACTTTGGCAGCTTCCTCTAGTAAAATTGAATACAATTCTGTTGGAGTTGTCTGATTTGCTTTAGTGTCTTCTAGTAGCTTTGCATACCTCCGATCCTCTACCACCATCTCATAACTCTTGAAAAAACGTAAAAGATCTATATTGGTATTGAAGAGCTTCTTAAATGAATTATGCATACCCTCGCTTCTTTGTGTAGTCTTCGTATCTCCACAAAAATGATCTCGTCCGTAAGCTAGTGCCCACTTTGACAAAAGCAAAAGACCCGATCTTGCAGTGATGGAGGAATGGATTTCAGTTAAAAACACCATGCACAAAATCATCCTTGAAAACCTGAGGAAAACTGTCAGTTTAAAATGCTTTTCTTCCACCATCAGAGTGAAAATTGAAACTATTCATTCGCATCAGAAATGCATTGCAAGATGGCAATAACAACAGAAAAAAGCCTAATCCTACCATGCGTGCAGTGGCTTTCTGGGATTTAATAAATAAATAAAATGGTGGGAAAATGCAATCCAACTTACACATGGAGATAGACTAGTGTAAGATGCTTTCTCCAAATAAGACAGTAAAATGATCATTTTTCCTCTTTTATCACAGACCAATTTCTCTAATTATGGCCATCCTATAAACTAATCAACTGTGTTAACTATGCTTGTAAATGGGCCTGTCTGTTGCTTGTAATAATTACACCTTCCAAGCAATAATAGAGCATGCTAATTTAACTTACAATTCAACCTTGAACACTTGATGGCAGATAAACAATACACTACAATAAATTTGTCACCCTGACGGTAACGCCAGTGTGAAACGCGTTTTACTGGTGCGAAAGAAGTTGCATCACTTAAAATATCTTTTCTGGTGCAACCTTACACTGCGCCAGAAAAAACAGTGTTTCTCTGGCGCATCTTCAACTTTCCCAGAAAAACGTTAGCCAGTAAAGCCCTACACTACAAGAAAATGTTTTCCGGTGGAGGAACAAAACCAATTTCTTTTGTTTTCTCTCCTTTTTTTTCTTTCATTCCCAATCCTTGCCCATCGCAAGACGCTGGAAGCCCTCCCAACACTTGCTGTTCACCGTTGTCCGCCTCAGAGAGGTATCATCGTCACGATTTGAGGTGCTCTCTCTCTCTTCGCCAGTGGGAAGGTGCGTTCTTGGGAGCTATTTTTTCCAGAGTTGGGTACAGGGTTTCTGCCCATCCTCTCTCTCCTAGTGAACCCCTCCCTTCACCCACCTCCCTCTTCCCCAGCGTCTCTCTCTCTCTCTCTTTGATTCATAAACAAAAAGGATTTATAGGTTTTTGGTTTTATTTTCTTCCTTTACCCTAGTTTAGAACGTAGATCCCTTGTTTCACATGCTTCCTTGGCTTTACAGGGCAATCTGACGTCGTGGATAGGGATTTGAGGCGAAGAACCAGACATTTCATATTCTGATCGTGGGTACGACTATTGTCTGGGTTGTATTTTATTTTGCATTGCTGGGTTTTTGTCATTTGTTTGGCCTTCTGCTGGGAACGATTTGGGTTTTTGGTATTTCTACGATGTTTTTGCTACCATTTTTGTGGCTGTACTTTGAGTAAAATCAAAGAAGGAAGCAGCTAACCCCTTTGTTTTTTGGGATAGGGTCGTGTTCGCTGTGAAGGTTGCATTCATCAGAGCTAAGCTTGCAAGCCAACAACAAGAGCTTGTAAGATATGTTCTTTCTTTCCTTTTCCTTTTCTCCTCTTAACATTCTTTTGTTTCTTTTTTACTTCTTATTTTCTCTGATTTTCTTTGTTTATTTATCAATCTTTGTTTAGGAACTTGTAGTCTTGTTGATTTATCAATCTTTGTTTAGGAACTTGTATAAGTTATGACATGTTCCTGAAGTGGTTATCATCTCATCCCTAGCCGCTAAACATCTATATGAAGCTCCATTTGTGAATTATGCATATAGGAGTTAATTGTGTTGGATACATGGAAAAAGGAAAATCTTAAAGTCTCTGCTCTATTAAAATAAGTTCTGTCATATTTCTCTATAATTACTTAGTTACCCAGTTTATGCAAGCTTGGTGCTTTCCTGGTACTTGACATTGCAACATGAATTTAATACATATTAAGGTCTTTGATGGAAAGCAGATGTCTTCTAGGTTTGTCAAATTTGTAAATGAAAGATGGGTCATTCTTCTGCTGTATGGGTCTTTGAACATGTACCAGTCAGTTGACAATATTTTGTATGACAAGACAAAGAATATTATAGGATTACAAATATGGAGCAAAATGTGCTGTCCATGATTTTGTTGTCCTGTTTTCTGCAAGTTGTACTTTATAACAATGTTTTTATGTGCAAGTGTTCTCCTGGCAGGCTTGATGAGAGGAAAAGGAGAAAGGATTTTATATTGGAAAGGAACCTACTTTATCCTAATCCATTGGAGAAGGAGCTCTCCAATGAAGATAAGGAACTTTACCAGCGTTGCAAGGTCTTCATGCATTTTCACTCACAAGAAGAGCATGATGCCTTGATTCAGGGTTTGATCCTTCAACATAAAATTCACCAAAGAATTCAAGAACTACAGGTCTGGCTTCTCTATTGAAATTCTAGATCACCACTGGGTATGTTAATAGGAGGCATCCAGATTGGGCTTTTTTACAATGCTTGAACTGTGTGTTCATTTCTGTTTGTCCATCATAGATTTTCCAGATTAAGTTGAAGGCATGGTAATGCTTCAGTGTAGGACAATTTTTCTCGCTTTTAATAGGTGTTGCTTGTGCTTTGTGGTTATCTTTTTTTCTTCCTTTTTGCTTCCTCGCTTTCAGAAGTCAGTACTGTGTGAACTAAAAAAGATGTCCTGCGCTATTTTTTTTTCTTTTCACCTAACGTGTCCTTTTTCCCCACTTTGTGCATCGAAAGATTAGCCAATTGTGTTAAAGTTCACAGGATTGAATCCATCATGTCCCATGTCCTCCCAATATTTCCCAATATTACTGTTGGCAATCTCTAAATCTTATCTGTTTCCATTTTGGCCCCATCTCTGAATCCGACTTGGTGAAAATTTATACCATTTCTGGATCATAATCTAGTTCAGATAAGCCTATGGAGGGTACTCGAGCCATTTTTTGAATGGGTCAATATTTAGTCCCCTCACCCAGTAAATTGGACATAGATCCAAGTCAACTTTTTGTCCAGACAGATTAATTGGCCTAACATATGAGCATGATATCCAGATATACATCTTTTTCTAAACCGTTCTCCAGTTCAAGCTTTCTTGCATTATAAAAATGTAGCAGTCGTTAATGAACTTATGCACTTCTGACTAATTAAGTATAGTTGGCTAGAATTCACCCTCTATATGCAACTGAGTATTGATTTAAGTTGCTCATGGTAGGGGAAACTTCTGAAAGTCACCAACTTGACATGACATCAAGAGTTCAAAACCCACTAGTGCATGTCTTTTGCCACGAGACTGAAGCTGGGCGTACACCTTTATGGGCAAGGGGGACCTGAGGTTTTACATGATGAAACTTGTTAAGTGAGGCTGTTTTCCTCAGTTATCCCCCAAAAAAGATTTAAATCATGCTCAATGTGGAACCAAATCTCAGGAGAAGATTTATGGAGTTGTTGCTGGAGATACCTCAAGATATTTGATTGTTTCACATAGTCTTAGGCTGATCTGCATTTACGACTGGTTCACTAAAATAACGTCTTATTCTCCTTTTGAAAACTAAGAGTAATTAAAAGTGGGAATAATTTGTCTTGGAGTCAAGAAGAAGAGGAAATGGTTCGCCAGGTTGGATGATTTGGAAATACTTGCAGGCATTTCTTGATCGGATCTATCATGCAGATCAATATACATTTGTTATAATGCAAACGACATATTAAACTTACTATGAGCATGTTGGGATGACTGGATTGGTGAGGCTGCCTAGTTAGACTTTCTGTTCAAGATTATCGATTCAATTTCAAACCCTTCTCTCACAGTATTCTATTAAATGGGGTTTCTCTTTCATAATAAAAATATGAAAACATGATAATACTGATACACATATTACTGACTCATCTGCCCTGAGTTTGCATGAATTCCTTTGAGAACCAGACGAGCTATGTGTCATTTGATAGTGCCATCACTATTATGTTTTGTCTTATATGTCCAGCTGCACCCTACCGCCTACTTTTCTTTGGGAAGAGGAACCACATCCCAAGTCTGATTTTTGTGTAGAGCATACAACTCTTCTTTCGTGGCTTTTCTCATTTGAAAATGGGATTGGCTTCTTGGAAGATGCAAGGTTCTTGATTGGGCCAGATACTACTAAGAAATGTGATAAAGCTCTTGGAGAGATCCTCATAGGCAATGCAGTATTCAATAGGATATAATGTGGCTTTGTAAGTCACAAAGTCTTGTAGCCTCTAATGGGTGTTGTGAGACTCTCTCAGAACAACTGAAAGGAGTTGTGTTGAATGCCCCATCTTCAAGGGTATGGTTGACACCCAGCTCAAGATCATTCGGATCCCCATTAGTTTCCTAACTTTCCTGAGTTCAAACTATGCATAAGTCGTCTAAGTCACTTATGTTGGGGAGAGCAGTGTTGTTGCAAGTCTTCCCTTATGATTCAATCCCACTGGTGTTAAACTTAGTGAAGTAGGGTGTCTGTTCCTCACAACTCGCATCGCAAGATATGAAGCTTTTTTCCAATAGCATTATAGCATATATAACTTTTCTTAGTAGAAGAATGTGCCAAAGAAACACATTTGATGCCATGATGATTTTGTCATGTTCAAGGGGGGGAAGTAAGAGCATATACTTTACACCCAAAGGTACATAAATGATCGAGTGAGACCTTTTTGTCTTTTTAGAATCTCCATGGAAGATTTTCTCTCAAGTTTCTTAGTGGGTAGTCGATTTATGAGATAATTAGTAGAGACCATGTTGCTCTAAAATTCTTCGGGTACATTCATTTGGAAAAGAAAAAGCCCTAGTGACTTCAAGAAGATGCTGGTTTTTCCTTTTGGCAACACCATTTTACTAGGGCAGGAGGGGGGATGGGGTACCAGCACAGGTACTTAGATGATTGACTCGTTGGCTTCTTTCAAATAAACCAGTTTGTTTGTTAATATATTGTGTCATGTTATC